>NC_143526.1:13496147-13651425 GCF_031878675.1 Megascapheus bottae
GAATACTCGTTTGTTAAACATGGCATTTGAAATATGATGTAAAAATCAGTGTTAAGGGGCCAGGAGTTTGGCCTAGTGGTTAAAGTGCTTGCCTAGCATGCATGAAGACCCGGGTTTGATTCCTCGGTACCACATACATAGAAAAAAAAAAGCCAGAAGTGGTGCTGAGGCTCAAGTGGTAGAGCTCTAGCCTTGAGAAAGTCCAAGGACAGTGCTCAGGCCCTGAGCTCAAGCCCAGGACTGGCAAAAAAATAAAAAAAAAAATTAAAAAAAAATCAGTGTTAATAAAATCTTTAAAAATATAGTTCTTGTACATATGGTCAGTTTAAAATAAAAATCTTTAAGAAATATAATTTGAGGGGGCCTGGAGTTTGGCCTAGTGGTAGAGTGCTTGCCTAGCATGCACGAAGACCCGGGTTCAATTCCTCGGTACCCCACATACATAGCAAAAAGCTGGAAGTGGTGCTGAGGCTCAAGTGGTAGAGCTCTAGCCTTGAGAAAGCCCAAGGACAGTGCTCAAGCCCTGAGCCCAAGCCCAGGACTGGCAAAAAAAAAAAAAAGAAATATAATTTGAAAAATATTAACAAGGTACCCATGGCACCTGCAATTATACCACTCAGGAGACAGATCTGATGACTCTGGTTCAAAACCAGCCAGAGCAACCAAACTGAAAGTGGAGATACGGCTCAAGTGATAAAGTGCAAGGTTTGAGCTAAAACGCTCAAGGACAGTGCCCAGGCCCCAAGTTCAAGGTCTGGGATGAGGGTGCACGTACACACACACACTCACACACACATACACACACAAGCACAAGCACAAGCAAAGTAGAATTCCCCAGTGCCCCAAACCTCAAAGGCTACCAGCTTCCCCAGAGAAGAAGCTACAGTCCTCACCATAGTGCTAGAGCGACAACAATAAGAAAAATAACCCATAAAAGTTTATGTAGGATTCACTTAGATAAATCTGTCAATTCTTATTTTCCTTTAGTTTTCCGGGGGGCGGGGAACGGATGCTGGTCCTCAAGAACAGTGCTTTACACTTTACCACTTGAGCCTTGGTTTCACTTCTGGACTTTTTTTTTTTTGGTCAA
The DNA here is from genome assembly GCF_031878675.1 of Megascapheus bottae. Taxonomy (NCBI): domain Eukaryota; kingdom Metazoa; phylum Chordata; class Mammalia; order Rodentia; family Geomyidae; genus Megascapheus; species Megascapheus bottae. The sequence continues at coordinate 13,497,238 of NC_143526.1, forward strand.
TTAAAAGTAAGAGTCTTATAGACTTTCCTACCTGGGCTGGCTTTGAGTCACAATCCTCAGATCTCAGCTTACTAAGTAGCTAGGATTACAGACATGAGCCACCAGTGCCTAGTTTATTATCCTCTATTTTAGTATTTAAATGAGCTCTACTTATCCATCTAGCATCTCTGTTTGTGATACTCATTAAAAAAGAATAAGTTTTGTGGGCATGTGGGTGAGTGGAAGCCACAGAAACAAATTCAGGAGTGGCTATAAGAGTCTTTGGATATCATGAATGTCAGCTAGTTTTCTGTTTCTTTCCTTTCCCTCTGCTGATCTGGATGACAATCTGGCAGGTAGACTTGCACATAACTTTAGCAACACAATTCTACATCATTGTGATTGTAGATTTGCAGGATTTTTAATATATAGTTGTATTTAAGGAAGTAAAAGAAGCAGGTGACATTTTAAAATCAATATCACGAGAGAATTTGAACCATCAATGAGCCTGGGAATGGTCAAGGAAGGAAGAGCGTGGTGGTTCATGACTCTCCTGCAGAGACTCAGGAGTTGGAGATAGGGAAGATAATGGTTTAGGGCCAGCCTTGTCAAAAGTTAGGGAGATCCCATCTCAATAAGTCAAGGATAATAGCGTGCACCAATCATCTTAGTGGCACAAGAAAACATGATAGGACAATCACAGTCCAAGGCTAGTAAGGACCAAAATGCAAGACTTCACCTGGCAAATAACCTAAATGCAAAACAGGATGGGCCTGGCTCTGGCACTAGAGTGCTAGCTAAAAGCAAATAAATACATAAAAGGGAAAAGGAAAATCACAGGCATTAGTGACTGTGGTACTCCTTTGCTACTTGTTTTGGTGGAAAGGTCCAATTCAGTGGACCTATGATCCCTGGGTTTATTCTGCTTTGTGACCTCTATAATGAAGATAGATAAACCCTGCAGAATGCCATAACCATCAGCATCACATTGGAGAAGTACTATAGTCTGGTTGTAATGTAAATGAGACTACAAAGAAAGAAACTACTGAGTAGAAAATTTATAGTTCTACTAACTATAGACATTTGGGCAATTACTTCAACCTGTGCCACAGATGGCAGCCTACTATTTCTCTTATTTTTTTTTTTTTGGTGTGCCTTTAGCTGCCCAGTAGAACTACATTTCCTAACTTCTTCAGCAGCTCCTGTTTTGCAGCTCTTTGTGTCCCCTGTGGCTTCCATCTCACCAGGGCTTATCATCTCATAGTGTACCCATCTTCCCACAGAGACTCTTGATGTGTAGGAATGATGCTGAAGGCGTGTGTTCCTAAGATGACTTTCTGGAGTAGAGTCTGCTGATGCTCTAGGGACTGTCTTATAGAAAGAAAGACATTTTTTTTTTCAGTATTTTTTTTTTTTTTTGCCAGTCCTGGGCTTGAGCTCAGGGCCTGAGCCCTGTCCTTGGACTTCCTCAAGGCTAGAACTCTACCACTTGAGCCTCAGTACCACTTCTGGTTTTTTTCTACTTGGTACTGAGGAATCGAACCCAGGTCTTCGTGCATGCTAGGCAAGCACTCTACCACTAGGCCAAACTCCCGGCCCTGACATTTTTTATTTTGATTGACCATCTATCCACATACTTTGGTTTACTTTATTGTAGCATCTTGTTAAAGTAATCTGCTCCTTGGCTTTATTTTTCTTAGCTAGAAATTGAGATTATCTTAGTTTGAGTTTCTCCAAAAGCAAGTAGCGTTTTGAAAATTCATCTCAAGAAACACTACTAATGGAGTTGAAAGAGAAAGGAAAGCAACCGTTCAAGTACATTATATTAAAGTAAATTAACATTGTGAGCAACTAGAATTTAATTATATTAAGGAAACTTGGAGAAATATAGAAAAATTGCCTTGTAGGAAGTCTATATGAAACTGGGATATCTATACATGAACTTCCCTTAGTTATTAGCTGAGGGAGCTATTTTCTAGAACCTTGACTTCTACAAACATAACACAGGCAGGGTAAACTTCATGGGGAGAAAATGAACAAACAAACAATCAAACAACCGAATAACTAGCTCCCAGGCAATGAAACACAGGTCTGGTGATTGGACAGTTTGCTGGTACATACTGGCAAAGAGCCAGAAGTTGGCCTGTTGGCAACCCCTGCTACAGATCACTTTGACTGACAGACTTGAAAAATTTGTTCTTATTTTATCTATGCCATTTTCATGTGGAAACAGTACACTATTTAGGGTAGGGGGTGGTTCCAGTCCTGGTAGCTTGAACTCAGATCCTGGGCCCTGTCCCTGAGCACTCTACCATTTGAGCCATAGTTCTGCTTCTGGCTTTTTTGGTGCTTAATTGGAGATAAGAGTCTCATCAGCTATCCTGCCGTAGAGGGCCTTGATGATTCTCAGATCTCAGCCTCCTGAGTAGCTAGGCTTACATTTGTGAGCTGCTGGCACCCAGCAACTCATGACTCTGGTACTGTCATTTACTAATACAGTATTACTTGATGATTGCTGCTAAATTAGTTACCCTCAAAACACAGAATTAAAGCAACAATGATTTGCTTTTTTCCACAATGCTATGGATCAAGAATTCAGGCAGTGAATGACATCATTCCATTTGTAAGAAAATGGAAAGATGTGGAAAAAAATCATATTAAGTAAAGGAAACCAGATCCAAAGGAACATAGGCTCAATGATTTCCCTCAATTGTACTAATTAGTACATATCTAGGACTCTCCTAGCAGAGCATTGCAAAACCTAGATGTATAAGGTCATATAGGATGAGACTAAATGAAAGGATCTCTAGGACATGGAAACAAGAGCTTTATCTTGTGTGATTGTTGTTCTTAATGTCCTATGTTACTTCTCTTCTCTTTTGTTGCCCTTTGGTCAATCTCGTATTATTACTGTATCTGACTTTGTTACCTGGTATATTGTATATATGTTTATTTGAAATAAGAAAGGGAAGGGGGGAAAAGATGGTTGGGAGGCATTGGGGGGAACTGGGGACAATAACATGAGAAGGAGCATCAATGTGTGAGAAGTAATGCATCTACTATCTGGAGAATGTAACTGCAACCCCTCTGTAAGTTACTCCAACAATAAAAAATTAATTTAAATTAAATTAAAAAATTCAGGCAGGATATCCTGAACACTTGTCCATGGAGGGTCAGACTTATTCATGTGGAAATTCCAAGATGGCCTCTTTTCTTCCAAGGCTTCTAGTTCTTCTGCCACATATTCTACACTTTTCATCAACATGACAGCTTGGCCATAAGAGATAGGTAGTGGGAGCTGTTGGTCTTTTTTAAGGCCTGAGTGCAGAATGTTACTTGGGTCTATTCTATTAGTCAAAATAAGTTTGGGCCAGATATAGGGAGATGGAGAATTAGATTCATGGAATGGAAGGAGCTTTTTATTTGACATATTTGATACTGCTTAGCATACCTACTCATTTCTCTCCACCTACCTAAATTTCCCAACGTTTGGGGATAGGAAGGCATTCCTTTCATGTTAGTGTAAAGGGATCTACTGCATCTCCCCACTGAAACTCTTAGGACACTTCTTATTATACATGTCTTGTGACACTCTGTTGCTGCTTTTCCTGGCTCTTTTAGGAGAGACTCTAAAGATTATTGCTCCAAAACTATTTTGATCTGTTGAAGCACCTCACTATCTCTCAATGCATGTTTGTGAAAAGACAAAGGACGCAGAAATAACTCCTGGATGTAGAGAATGACTGTCCTGCATATGCCTTTGCATGGAAATCTAGATCAAGAGCTTATTTCTCTTGCTTTTGTCTAGAATTTCTAACTACATATATTGAAAACCAAAATTTTGAAATCCTCCTGGCCCATGTAAGACTTAAATGATATGCACATCTATTATGTAGGAATATCCATGTTTGTGATTGGAGTAAGTTTGCTGGAAGGTGCCTGAAAGGCTTTTCCTTGTCAAATACCATGTTTTTGAGAAACCCTACCATACCATTTCTTACTTTCAAATATGCCTTTTTCCAAGCACTACTTGTTGGGGATAGAACTGGGAGGGGGGTATAAATCCCCACCAATGTGTACATTTATCAACTCATGCTTACACTTCTTTTCTATCTTGCTGTTTATGGAATGATGCAATGAAAGCTATGTATTGAAGATTAAAAAAAAAACTTGACTTAGTGCAAATTCACAGATGAGAGCAATGTTTCTCATTCTCTCACAGAAGAAAAGGGGACAGCGAACATGCTGGAAGACTTCAGGTCACTGATGCTGAAGAAAGCCGGGAGAAGGAGAAATCCTTCACTCCTCACTTCAGTGAGGTCAGTACTCGAGGAGATAACCAAAATAATGCATTATTCTGGGATTTCAAAAATATCTACCATATTTTCCTTTTTTCTTAGTTGATAAAACCAATAGAATTTATTTGCAAATTTCTTCTGACCCAAGATGTAAGAGTAAAATAACTTCACGGTGGACACTTCTAAATTCTTGCTCCCTTCCTGCTTTGTTGGTTACTTTCATCTAAGCTCATATCTTAGTCTAATGCTGATTTCCTATCCCATTTCTACTCTCTCAACTCTAAACAAAGCGAGAAAATGGAAGTAAGAACCAAGAGAGGATTCCAGAACTAATGAACAGGTTTGTGTGAGTTTGTAGGCAGTGAATGGCTATTTCTCAAGTCTTTGGAATCCAGTCTCCCATATTGTAACTGGACTTTCAATTATTAGGTTTCCAAACTCAAATCAACTATGGGGAAATAGGGAAATGAACTATTGTGACCCCAAGATGTACGTTTAAAATATGCTGGTTTTTTTCTCTAATGAAATCATTAAAACCATTAAATTAAAATTAAAGTCAAAAGTTGACAAGATGTCCTCAGTTGCTCCTACTGATTGGTGGGAGCATTTCTATAACTCCCCAAACAGGTTCTTCTTGGAATCTTTACTCCCTTTTTAATTAAATGGCTTTGATTGTCCTTTTCGATCAAAGCCTTATTTTATCAACCAGAGACAGCTTCCTTCCAGCTCACCTAAGGCTAAGGATGTCAGGTGTGTCAAAGATGATGGTTTTGATGTATTATCATAACTAGTCATTTCTATGCATTGATGGATTGTGTACAGCAAGTATGCTTTTTTGGTTTTTGAAAATCTATAAAGAATGTTTTCTACCTTAGAGGTGGCAGAACACAACATGGGCACTGCCATAGCTCACTGGTGTATTTAACTTTTGACTTTATCAATAGCTTTGTGACTTGACTACATAAGAAAACTTTTTTTGCTGGTGTTGTTGTTCTGGGGCTTGAACTCAGGACTTGGGCACTGTCCCTGAATCTCTTTGTGCTCAAGGCTAGTGCTCTATCACTTTGAGCCACAACACCACTTCTGGCTTTTTGTATTTTATTGGAGATAAGATTATTATGAACTTCCCTGCCCAGGCTGGTTTCTAACTGTGCTGCTCAGATCTCAGCCTTCTAAGGAGCTAGGATTACAGGCATGAGCCACCAGAGCTTGACTTCTTTTTGATGTTTGAAAAGTTTCTCAACTGTAAAACTGGAGCAGCAATACCTAAGTCACATAATTGCTGTGAGGAATATATAAGTAAATGCATGCTGAGTTTCTAGAAAGTTACTTGTCACAAAGTTGTACATAACTTTTATTTACTTTTAAAAACTAAATTGTTAGTTATACAGGGGAAAATTTCATTGTTAGAAAAAACCTTGTAAAACTTCTTTGCTATCTTTTGATCATGTCACGATACCACTTTGTGTGTATTTTCCATTTACCTTGTGTTTTGTTTTTTTTTCTCCTAACAATAAGGAAAAAGTCTCAAAGACTGCTATCTTGCCTGTTGAGGAGACTATTTTGGTGTTAGTTTGGAGGAATTTTTAGTCACAAATTGCCTATATACTAGGCATTCTCCCATTGCTACATCATTATGCTCTAAATTTATAAGGAAACTCTTTTCTATTTATCCGGTTCCTAGTTCCTAAGCGTTGTCCTTTTTGTCATTCTCTAAGCCCCAAACCACATTGAGACTTGCTCCTCAGATAGGAACCTAAGTAAATAGTCCTCTTGTTCCATCTTTATCCTTTGACTAAACTTTTCCAAGTGCAATCCTGACTCCAAAAATAAATCAAGAGTAATCCTTCCAATCATTGTCCTCTCTTCCAAAGGCTATTTGTTGGTTGATGATACTACAGAATTTACAGTGTCCTTAAACATTGGAAGAGAAAACATCTCTCTCTTGACTCCAATTTACTTGAAGCACCCTGAGAGGGTGTCTTTTATTTATCCTTTTCGGTTAGTCATTTGTCAGAAAGCCAGGACTAAAGGATTTCAGAAAGAAAAAAAAATAATTCAGTATCTTTATAAAATTCCTCTCCAAAAATTGGAAGGAGAGATGGGAAAATGTTTCCGGGAAAAAATTAAAGAAAAGAAAGATAACACAAAAACCTGGGAAATGTCTGGACATGAATGCACTTTCGGATGTGACCTTTCTAAAGGTAGTTAGAATTCATTTCAGTCATCACTGCCAAGGATATTAGTTTCCAGAAAAAACAGAAGCAAGTTTCTTGGCATTTGATTTGCTACAAGCTGTACTGGAAAAACCTATGAAACAGCTGTGTACTTTATGGAATTGATCATTTAAGTGTAATGTTTTCTTTGTTATTATTCAGTTGAGATGGCACAGACATTTGGCAACCTCCCCCAACCAATAGTCATAAAAATAAGTGAAAGTTGTCACTTCACAACATGGTTAAAGTTATGGCAGTAGTCACCAGTGGAGAAATGGAAATCAAGTGTGTTTGTGGAAGGCACTCAGTTTCACTTTTTTGGGGGGGGTGTTGGGAGGGGAAAGGTTTGTACAATCTCTTTACTGAGTTTTTAATCAAGTTGCTATTCCACTCTTCTTTTTATGGAGCCATAGAAGTGTCTGTAATGAAAGATTAAAATGGTCCTGTGCGGTGGTTTTGCAGTGGCTCTGCCCAAATAAAATATGACACCTCTCTCGTAGGGCTTGTATGTAAGCAGAGTGAGCTTGGGAATAGGTCATATTATGTTCTCTTTGGTGCATACTGATTGCAAATTGTGTGACATCCTAGCTGCCATAAAAAAAGATTGTGTGTGTGTGTGTGTGTGTGTGTGTGTGTGTGTGTGATAGAAAGAGAGAGAGAGAGAGAGAGAGAGAGAGAGAGAGAGAGAGAGAGAGAGAGAGAGAGAGAGAGAGATCAGATTTCTTTTCTCCAAATGATTATGAACCTCATGCATTGCAAGTAATGGAGTCACGATACTCAGATTTCTTGCAGCAGAGGTACACACACACACACACACACACACACACACACACACACATTTACACACTGACAGGCTAATGGCTACTTTCCCAAAGAGTGGTTAGAAAAGAAGTAGTAAATGGAACTGCGTTGATGCCAGGAGAAGACCCGGGCAAAGATCAAGATACCCGGCAACATATCGGATAACACATAATTGGAGGGTCACAGCCAAATGAGTGTAGTCACGCATCTCCGGGCAGGCCTTTGCCGGTGATAAAGACACTTGTAAACAATTCAGTCCCAGAACATGGCAATAATATGTTGATCCGGCGTGTAATGAGGTGTTCCTGGAATCAATAAGCAGTCATAGAGAGCAGGGAGCAAGGGCAGCGACTGTCTTTTTGATGACCTTTCCTCACCACCGAGGACCTCATCTCCCCTGAAGAGGACTTTTCTCATTTTGTAGCAAGCTCCGAGTGTCAGAACTTCCATTCGCAGCCAGCAAATGAACAGCCAAGCCCTGCATGCTAATGAAGTCCGGGCTATTTTGCACCTTTTCATCCGCACATTATGCTCTTGACTCTGGAGAAGGTGGGAATTAGGCCGGACCCCGGTGTCAGACTGCCTGATGGCTCGGCTCCGGAAAACTGGTAATTGAAGCTGATGACTGATGCGAGGGAGGCCTGAATTTGGAAATAAACAGTTTCAAGCACTGCATGTCATTTCTAGAGAGACTGCTGAGAGAATGGAAATGAGCTCTGTTTCTTGAATCTAATGCAGTTTCTCAGCAGGAAAAACACCGTCTTTTAGACAACAATGCCAGTCATTAAGATTTAAATGTTCTGGCCATAATAGATAGAACCACAAACAGCACTTATGTAAATGTCTTTCAACATCCAGACCTACATTTAATCCACGCCCAAGAAGATAACTGTGTGGGAAAGTGGAACCAAATGCAACTCTTAGCCTGTAAATACCATTCATGAGGAGAGAGAGAGAGAAAAACAGTTGAAATTGCTAGCCAGCATGTCACAGCCAGTTGCCTGTCAGCTCTGGCACAGGCAACTCCTTGTTGAGACAATGGAAGCAAAACACCCAGAAAGCTACACTTTGGATGGCTATTGTTTGCACTGCTGTATTTCATTCCAAATAATATGCCACCCCTTTTATGTGAAGATGGCACTGGTGTTTTGTTTTGTTTTTTTAAACCTGTATCTAGGACCTGTATTTGGTGAATCTCCATGCTTACTTTTATAGTAAAAGCTCAAATCTGGACCTCTTTGCTTATAATTCATTAAAAAGAAGTTCTGTCATTGATGTAACGGTATGGCAAGTCTCTTAACATTATTAGATGTTAAGAGCTCTGTTAGATCCCCTGAACATTATTAGATTGTCACAAAACCCCCAGACCAAACATAGCCAGTTAAGCCCTTTCCCACCCCATCTGCTGAGATAAATTGGACATTGTTTGCTATATGCAAAAAAGAAGGGCTCATAACCCAAACAGGATTGTGTGCTTTAAGAGGCTTTAAAAATCATTTTTACTAGACATGCCTCCAGCCTGGTTCTTCCTGTGCAGGTAAAACACTGTCAGAGAAAAAATTACGAGCGGAGAGAAGAGGAGAATGAGGCCATTGTTATTTATCATGGCAGGCTGGAAGTGATTCATGAATAACCATCCGTTTGTTCTCTTCTCACTTCCCTTCCCTACCCGAAGTCAGGTTTTGATATTTCAGGCCTTTTTCAATTTAATGGTGACATACAGGATTCTCAGAGGCAGTCTCTGGTTTGTTAGAGACATCAAGACTATGAGCACAACTTGAGATGGCTTGGATGTTATTGTCACTTCGGTTTAAAGGTAGCAAACCTATCTCACAAAGGATCAACACTGAATTATTTCAACATTTCAAAACTATAGATAAGTAATGCATTTCTAATAGCATACTTGTGGATACTAGATGGATCAATGAATATTCAGCAATTCTTTGCATGAACTATATGAAACTCAATGAGAAGAAGCAGGTTAAATCTTAAACACGTGCATGCTTGTGTGCACATAGACCCACATCTCCCACCCTTCTCCAGGCTCACCTAAACCTTCATAAAGACAGCGTTATTCCGATCTGATTTGATTCCCATGCCTCGAGGGATTGTCCACCATATAATGGTCTGAAAAAAGGGAGAAGTTGTGGGTCACTAAAACTGAGTGCTATAGGCACTCAGTGCATTGAGACACATACACTAGGAACTCAATGTTTATATAATGACTCCTTCCACGTGCAGAGAAGCACTGATTTTTTTTTGGGGGGGGAAGATTTTTATCTGTATATCCTTATTAGATTCCCATCATAAGCTTACAGAACCCAGATCAATTTATTAACATAGAAAAAAAGGAAGCTGGAGAGAAATTATGTGATTTTTTTTGTAAGATCAATAGAAAATACAATGATAAGGGCACTGATAATCCTGGTGAGGTCAGGATGAGAACTTTTTGGTTTTAAACATTTGTTATGTTTTTCTTTTCCATATTTCTACCAATTAAAAAAAACTTCATTGTTAGGTTATTTTTACTCTAATCATTCACCAGTACTACCTCTTGCTAGGAAGTTGAAGTTATTCTTACCTGGAATCAAGGCTTGTAACTTCAATTGTCCTGAGCAGGAATAATAAGACCTAAAATTTTCCAATCTTTTTATTTTATTTTATGCCAGTCCTGGGGCTTGAACTCAGGGCCTCGACACTATCCTTGGGTTTTCTCAAGTCTAGAGCTCAACCACCTGAGCCACAGAACCACTTCCAGCTTTTTCTATATATATATATAGTACTGAGGAATCAAACCCAGACCTTTGTGCATGGTAGGCAAACACTCTTACCACTATACGAAACTCCCGGCCCCAAATTTTCCAGTCTATTGGCCACTGATATAGACTTCTATTATAGTACCATCTCTTTGGTGTGGAGATGGTGCCTGGATAAGGAGTGACTCAGTATAGTTTAAGGGTCAGGATATGGACTTCACTTCGGTTCAAATTCTGGCTCCTTCATTATATCAATATTAACAGAAAAGCAGAGTGAGTTTGCTTATATAGCTTGAATTCCAGAAGTAGGTTCTCTAGGGTGGAAGGGAAAAGGCAGTCCAGGTGCCAGATTCCTTTTGTGTTTTTGATTCCACTTCTGTTAGGAAAAGTCGATCTCTGGGTTGCCCTGTGGTTCTATGGTATAGTTCACACTCCCAGCCAGCCCTCACCTTTTGTCTATAACTTACTGGCAAGAACTTAATTGTATGATTATGTTTACCAATAAGAAAATTGGAAAACGTGGCTTTGAAGCTGGCCATGTTGCTCTTCCCATTACAATCTGGGTTCTATTACTGGAGAATAGAATATACATCATGGAATTAATTTTCAGGCTGATTTTTGCTGCCATGTCCATTAAATGTGTGCATTCAAGCTAATTACCTAACTTGTGGCTCACATCGGAAAAAAAGTAGTGATCCTTCCTCACTATTACAAAAATGGACGAGTTATGTTAGAGTCTGGATCGAAAGTATTTCCTAAGGCCAATGCGTTTACTAAAGGCCTATTTCTCAGTCCACTGTGTTAGTAGGAAGTGGTGCAGCTTTAAGAGAATAGGCCTAGTGAATGGCTTTTAGGTTATTGGGAGCATCCCCTTGAAGAGGATTGTAGGATATCAGTATCTTCCTATTTCTCCTTGTCCTTGTTTCTTTGCTGTCATGGGGTTAGTTGAGGGCACTACCATCCCATTCCATGCTGACATTGTTATCTCAACCCTAAGTCACAGGGTCAACTGACAATAGACTTAAACCTTTAAAATTACCAGCCCAAATCAGCACCCCCTCCCTTTATTTTGTGCCAGTCCTTGGGTTTTAATTTCAGGACATGGGTGCTGTACTGTGCTGAGTTTTTGTGCTCAAGGCTAGCATTCTCCCACCCAAACCACAGCTCCACGTCTGGTTTTCTAGTGGTTGGTTGAAAATAAGAGTCTCATGGTCCTCTCTGCCAGGCTAGCTTCGAACTTTTTTTTTTTTTTTTGGTCAGTCATGGGGCTTGAACTCAGCCTAGGTGTTGTTCCTGAGCTCTTCAGCTCAAGACTACTGCCCTACCCTTGAGCCAAGTCCCACTTCCCATTTTCTAGAGATTAATTGGAGATAAAAGTCTCAGGTCCTATTGTGTCCAGGCTGGCTTTGAACCTTGATCCTCAGATCTCAGCCTCCTCAGTAGCTAGGATTACAGGCGTGAGCTACCACTCCTGGCTTAGCTTCTGAACTTCTATCCCCAGATCTCAGCTTGCGTAGCTGGGATTGCAGGCATGAGCTATCAATGCCCAGCCAACCTATTCTCTTGATAAGCTGATTAGCTCAGGTATTGGTTGCATTGGGAAACTGATTAACACAGTTGTGAAGACAAAATGAAAGAGTTCACAGTGCAGTCCCTGGCACATAATGATAGAATATAGTAAACCAAGAAAATATTCTCAACCTTACTGGAGACATTCCAACAGAATGCTGTTTCTCCTACTCTTCCAACAGACAAGAAGTAAAGTGAATAGTGAGGTGTAGGTTGGCAAGAGCAGGAGGAAATGGGCACTCACACAAGCTACTAGTGAGATCTAACTGGGAGCATACTTTGGAGGGAAGTTTGACAACAAGCCCTCTTCCTAGGAATCCAAACTAGATAATTAATTGCACAATTTACAGACACTATCTTGACAAAAGTCACTAAAGCACTGTGTATATTGGGAGTGAGAGCGGGGCTTGAGCATATCCAAAAGGGGAATGCATAATTACACCGTGGCTCATCCACGCCATGGCCATCTATGTAGCAGAAGGAAGACTTGTTGGTATGTAGTAATGAGAAACAGAAGAGAAGAAATGCCAATACTTTGTTGAGGAAAAGAAGCTACAGAGTGATACATAGAGTTTGATGTCTTTCTGTCTCTGTGTGTACACATATAGGTGGATAGAAAGCTGCAAGTCCATACTCGTAACTGTATACCTAATGGTCTGGAAAAGTCTGCACCAAATGAATGAGGATTGCTTCTGGGACTCTGAGAAGAAGAATGTCCAAAGATCTTTCCACGGTGTGTGTGTGTGTGTGTGTGTGTGTGTGTGTGTGTGTGTGTGTGTGTGAAACCCTGGTGGGTTGATCTCAGGATTAGGGTATGGGTACTCTCTCTTATTTTTTTCTTCATGGCTGGCACTCTGCCACTTAAGCCACAGTTCTTCTTGTGGCTTTTTGGTCATTGATAGGAGGTAAGAATCTCATGGATTTTTCTGCCTGGATTGGCTTTGATCCTCCGATCTCAGCCTCTTGAGTAGCTAGGATTACAGGCATGAGCTATCAACACCTGGCTTCTTCCTGAACTTTCTATTGAACTTGTTATGTTAGATGAGAACTTGGCTATTATCTTTCTTTCCTAGGTAGGTCTGTTGTATTTTTCTGTTGGTCACAATTAACAACTTTCCTTTCCTTTATGCTTTCTAAGGCAGGCCTCTACGCATGTACTGCTACTTCTACCTAAACAAAAAACAAAAACAAACAAAAAAACTTCTGCTTTATGTAGATGATAAGAGACAGGTCACTTTCCTGGTTGTAAATGTTTTCCCCTTTTTGTTCCATCTGAATGCATTTTTATCTTTCATTCAATCTGCATCACTTCAATTAGAGTACAGAAAAATAAAATCCACATGGGAATCCTTGTGTGTGTGAAATGGGAGCCTCATCAAATATTAACCCCCATACACGCATGCACACACACATACATAAAACCAAACTCAGCACCTGAGTCTTCTTTATTTATCCTTATAACAAGGGTGAGAGAGTCTTTGAAATCCTCCCTGGATTCCATGTAAATGACCAAGGCAGTTAGGTGGCAAATAATCTTCAAAGCAGGCACGCTTCCAACAAATGTTTGCATTGATTTCATTATTTCTAAAGGCCGATTGATGTCAGGAAGAACAAAGAGATAAGGCAAAAATAGTCTCTTTGATTGCTGCCCTTGTATCTCAGAGAGAGAATGTGACTTGGGGAAATTTTAGCAGGGCCCATTGGGGATAAGGATAAGAAATGAAACTTCCATAGTGGTTGGCTAGTGTGGTAAGGACAAGCTGTGTCATGAGGTCAGGCATCCCGATGTTCTAGCTAGTTGTTTATTATATTGGAGGATTAAGTTGCTTATGAACAGATTAGATGCTAGGGTGTTGATCTTAACCATAAAAAATATACCAGGAAACAACAAAAAAACAAGGAATGACAAGAAACAGAAATGATAAGAAAAGGCTACAATCATCCAGTTATCATGACCTAATAAATACTAAACCATCTCTTTGTAATTAAAACTTGTATTACTTTAGGCTCTCGTTTGTCTGTTTGTTTTGTGCCAGTACTGGGGCTTGAACTTAGGGCCTAGATGTTGTCCCTTAGCTTTTTTTGCTCAAGGATAGTGCACTTGAATCATACATGGAGGTATGGTTCAAATGAATTGAACCATAGCTTCATTTCTGGCTTTGTGGTGGTTACTTAGAAATAAATGTCCCATGGATTTTCCTGCCCGGATGTCTTTGAATCATGATCCTTACTTCGTAGCCTCCTAAGCAGCTAGCATCAAAGACATGAGCCATAGGCACCTGGCAATTCTTTATCTTTTAATGTTGTAATGTTGAATATTTCAGTTGTGAGAGAATGACTTACTTGGGATAGATAGAAGAAATCCTCTCAAAATCTTTCTATAGGCCAGGCATAGTGGCAAATATCGACATTACTAGCTACTGGGAGGCAGAGATTGGGAGGATTGCAATTTGAGGCTAACATAGGCAAAAAGTTAACAAGATCCTATCTCAATCAATAAGCTAGGTATGATGACATATGCTATGGTCACAGAAGGTAGGAGTAGATAGAAGGATCCTAGTCAAGGCCAGTCCTGTGCAAAACCTCCAGATCATATTTACTAAATATCTAATGCAGAAATATGACTGGAAGAGTGGCTCAACAGGCACCTGCCTAGCAACCAAAAGCCTTGAGTTCAAGCCCCAGTGCTAAAAAAAACCAACCACTCAACTTTCTATGAAACCCCTTACTGTTACACAAAAGTCTATATTGATGGGTACATCCCAAAGATGCACTGTACCCAACGATTCCATGGGCATCTTCTTGGCTTTGCTATACTGTAGATGAAGAAATTCATGCAAATTTTCAGCATGTGTTAAATGAGGAAAGGATATCAGATACCCAGAGGTCTCTTAGCAAGTGACTTAGGCAGATAGGTGTGGGATGGATAGACAGATCAGTGTTTTGTGGGAAAAGACAGAGACACCGAGATAGGAGGATTATTTTACAAGGAAAAAATATTTTTTATTATGGAGAAAATTATCTTATCCTTAAAGACAGATGTGTTTTTACAAAATTTTAAGGTTGAAAATATTTTTGAGAAAACAAAAGGACCTGGAATTTTTTTTTTTTTTTTTTTTTTTGCCAGTCCTGGGCTTGAGCTCAGGGCTTGAGCACTGTCCTTGGACTTTCTCAAGGCTAGCACTCTACCACTTGAGCCTCAGCACAACTTCTGGCTTATTTGCTATGTATGTGGGGTACCAAGGAATCGAACCCGGGTCTTCGTGCATACTAGGCAAGCACTCTACAACTAGGCCAAACTCCCGGCCCCAAGGACCTGGAATTTAATGGCTTTGGCAAAAGAAATTTAATTTATCCATTGACCTGACTTTTATGAAAGGACTAATATTCCATGATGAATTTTACCAAAACCACAGTGAAAACCAGACAGGTGATTTCTATTTTCTTGTACCCACATTATGAAAACTAAACAACAACAACAACAACAAAACTCAAAACCCACTAGGCAAATTAATTTTAAGTACACAATCCTTTTAGCTTAATATAATCAAAATATTTTCATGCCAATATGTAATCAACATAAAATTATCAATGATATATTTTGTTTTCTTCTTGTTCTATGGTTTTGAATTCCCAAGTACATTTTGTACTTACACAAATCTTAATTTGGGCTGGGCACCTGTGGCTCACACCTGTAATCCTAGCCTGAAATCCTAGATTTCAGGAGGCTGAAATCTGAGGATCACCGTTCAAAGTCAGTCTGGGTACTACAAAGCCTGTGAGATTCTTATCTTCAATTAAAAAAAACCAAACAAACAGAAAACCAGAAGTGGCGCTGTGGCTCAAGGGGTAGGGCAGCAACCTTGAGCTGAAGAGCTCAAATAAACAACAAAAAAGAATCTTAATTTGGATCTGATCTAGTTGGAAAAAATGGCTTGACTCGTATCTCCAGTCAACCACACACAAAAGTTCCCCAAACAAACAAATCTGAAGTAGACCTGTGGCTCATGTGGTAGAATGCTAACCAGAGACAGCGCCTAGGCCGGGAGTTTAAATCCTTGGACTGACACACACACACACACACAAGCAAAGAATCTCAATTTAGATACTATATTTTAAATAGTTAAAATATATTCACACTAAAATAATAAAATTGTTTTTAACAGAAAAATATCTTTGCATGCTTTGAAAGTAATTACCATAAAAAATTAGTTCCTCATTCACACTAACTACACATAGGTTGGGCAAGCACATGTGGCTGTTGCTATAGTTTCTGAAAGCACAATTCTGACTACGTGACACCCTTAAGATTTTGTTTTGTCCAAACCTGTCACCAATCATCCAGCAAGGACTTTTTGGGTTAGAGTATTTATACTTTGTGAGCTTTCTGATTCTTACGGGATGAATTATATTCTTCCCTGGAATCCTGGTTGAAGCCCTAACCCTAAGTAGTTGAGAATACAACGGTATTTGGAGAAAGGGCCTTTAAAGATGTGACTGAGGTATAATAAGATCATAAGAGGAGGAAATTTGGACATGCAAAGAGAAACCAGGGGTGCTTGCACACAGAGAAAAAAACTCAAATGATTCCAGAGTGACAAGAGTCCTTCTGCAAATCAAGGAGAGTGGCCTTAGAAGAAACTAAAACTAACAGATTGATGTCTTGGCCTCTAGGCTGTAAGAAATTAACCTCTGCTATTTAAGCCACCTAGCCTGTGATATTTTGATATGACGAATAGCAAACTAAAACAGTGACTCAGTATATAGAAGAATAAATAAAGTTCAGATAAGTGCTCTACCATTTCAAAAGTATGCTTCATCTTTACCTACCAGCTTCGTGGTCCTATGTCAGTCACAAACCCTTAAATTGGTTTTCACAAAACCAATATAAAGAGAATGTAACTCCATAGATATTTTTTTCAACTTATTTATTAGTATTGTTTGTCTGCATATCTTAACTGGCCTTATTTGTAATTTCTTTATTGGTTGATGGGGCAGGATATGTATGTTTTCTGTTTGGAAGGTAGGGAATGAATAAGTCATATCCAAAAATCAAAAATACACAGTTTTAGGCTCATAGTGAAGAGTCTATGCCCATCAGATGGCCCTTTGTCCATCACACACACTGAGCCTCTTCGTGATTGCCAAAGTTCATTAATAACATTTGTGTCTATGCTAATACAATCAGAAAATTAGCAGACTATCTATTTCCTCCCAGAGAGAACAGGGTGATCAGCCATTAGTGATTCACACTGATGAGCCTCCACTAATTGCACAGAATGTAATTAGTGATTATATAATATTTGAGCTCTTGCAACTGTCATTAATGTCCATGATTCACCAGAGATGGGCTCTGCTGAATGGAATATGATTGCTGCATGCTAAATCTAGTTAATCTGAGGTATGTTAATCAGTCCAGGATGTACTTTTGGCAGTGGTTAAAAGCACTGGTGACCTCAGGGAGTGGGGGTGGAGAAATCTTGCTATCTACCAAAGTCTGAATTGCATACAATGGGGAACTCCTTCAAAAAGAGAAATTTAACAATTAAATGGCCTGAGAAACCCAAGGGCAGACTTATTGCATGGTATAAGTTGATTTAGAGTTTTCTGTAACAGATACAGTGATCAAAATATTGTATTGGGCTGGCATTAATTTATGATGAATTTGACTACCAACTCAAATGTATTAAATGTTAAAACTTAAGATGGCTTTGAATTGGATGAAGAACTATTAAGAATTTGATTAAGAATTATTTCTTGAGAACAGGGTGGTGGCTCATGCTTGTAATCCTAGCTACTCAGGAGGCTGAGATCTGAGGATCATGGCTCAAAGCCAGCCCAGGTACTAAAGACTGTGAGACTCTTATCTCCAATTAACCACTAGAAAACCAGAAGTGGTGTGGTGGCTCAAGCGTAGAGAAATATATATATATATTGAACTCAGGGCCTGAGCTCTGTCCTTGGGCCTTTTTCTCAAGGCTAGTGCTCTGCCACAGCACCATTTCCGGCTTTTTTCTATATATGTGGTACCAAGGAATCGAGCCCGGGCTTCGTGCATGCTAGAGGCAACACTCTTATCACTAGGCCAAACTCCCGGCCCATGAAAAAAGAAATAATTTTTGGGCCATGGTGGAGAATGTATGAGGCCCTGGGTTTGATCCCTAATGCAAAAATAAATAGAAAAAAAGAGGTAGAGAAAGGAGAGGAGGAAGAAGAGAAGGAAGAGGAAGAAGAATGGGAAGAGGAGAAAAGAAGGAAAGAAAAGGAAAAGGAAGAAGGAGGGAAGGAGCAAGGGAGGGAGGGAGAAGGGAAGGAAAGAAAGAAGAGGAGGAGGAGGAAGCTGTGGATTAATGCTTTAGAATAAATACTATTACAGAGCTTGGCTATGGTAACTCACCATTGGAATCCTGGGTACTCAATACTGAGGTCCAGAGAAGTGAGGTTTAAAGTCATCCGGAAGAGGAAATTTTCCAAGATTTCACTTTCAAAGTAACCAAAAAACAAACAAACAAAAAAACTCCAGCGCTGGAGGTATAGGGAGGTAAACAAGCCAAGCCAGCACAAGATCCTAAGTTTAAACTTTGGTATTACTAAAAAATAATATGAATAATATTTAGTTTGAATAACCAAAATGCTTTGGACTAGAAAGGTTATGGATTTGGGATTTATAAAATATAATTTAGAGTATTTTTTCATTTACATAATGAAATACTTCAAGGATGGGAGCCATGTGTAAAGATTCATTTATGTTTCATATATGAGTCACGCACATGCATAGGCTGAAGTAATTTTGTGCAGTTTAGTGCACCTGTAATTTTGACTATGTGTTGTCACATAAGGTTGGGCGTAGGGATGTGGGATTTTTCACTTGTGATGCTGTGCCAGCATGCAAGTTTTGGAGCATTTCCAATTTCAGATGAAAGATTCTTAGCCTGTATGGACTATTGTACTTTCTCCCACAAATAAAAATTGATCTAAAAATGGATTCACACAATACATTTCATCAGTGTCTTGAATCAGAGTTTTAGCAAATGTGGATGGCCTCCTCTTTCCCCCCTCTGCATCATCCAGTTCTGCTGCAGCCTTAGGGGACAGTTTTCCTATCCTGATTTTCTTCTCTAGGCTTTCCCCAGAATTGGTGAGATACTTATTCAATCCATTTTTAGGGCAACTTGAAAATGTCAAGGGTTTGACAACTCTGAGCTGAGCTTCACCAACAGGAGATGGGTGTTTGCCTTCCTAAGTAGAAGGATTCTGTTGAGTGTTACACACTGGTATAATTTGGGCTTTAAATGTCCCTCAAAGGCTCCTATATGATAGCCTTTGTTTCTAAGGTGAGTGGCATATTGGGAGGTTGTAGAAGCCTTAAAAAGTACAAGTTACAGGCTGGGAGTTTGGCCTAGTGGTTGAGTGCTTGCCTAGCATGCAGGAAGACTAGGGTTCTATTCCTTGGTACCACATACATAGAGAAAAGCCAGAAGTGGTGCTGCAGCTCAAGTGGCAGATCACAAACTTTGAGAAAGCCCAAGGACAGTGCTCAGGCCCTGAGTTCAAGCCCCAGGACTGTGGAAGTTAGTGGGAGATCTTCTGGTCCCCGAGTACCTCCAGTCTCTCTGTTCTGCCCTCTGTCCCTTCCTTCCTTCCTTCCTTCCTTCCTTCCTTCCTTCCTTCCTTCCTTCTTTCCTTCCTTCCCCCTTTCTTTCTTTCTCTTTCCCTCCTTCCCTCTCTGGGGTGTGTGTGTGTGTGTGTGTGTGTGTGTGTGTGTGTGTGTGTGTGTGTGTGTGTATGTGTGTGTGTGTGTGTGTGTGTGTGTGTGTGTGTGCCTGATTAGGCCTTGAACTCAGGGCCTCACATTCTCACTTAACTTTTTTTTTTTTTTTTGCTCAACACTGTTGCTTTATCACATAAGCTAAAGCTTCCTACTTTTTTTTGTTTGTTTGTTGGGTTTTGGCTGGCTAATTCAAGGTAAGAGTCTCTCAGACTTGTTTGCCTCAGATGGCTTCAAACTGAACCTCAAATCTCAGTTTCTTGAGTAGCTTGGATTATAGGATTATAAGCATGCGCTACCAGCTTCATTCCCTTTCTCTCAGAAACTATGCAGCATGGCTGAGGACTATTGATCCATTGTGGTAGACAATTCACAAATGCTGCTTTTTCCCTCTTGCTTGCTCATTTAATTTCTTTTTTTCATATATTTTTATTGTAATTAATAGAAGGGTTTCATTATATTCACCAGACAGAGGATGCATTACATCACATACATCGATACCCTTTCTCATGTCTTGGTCCCCATTTCCTTCCCCCTACCCCTGCCCCTCATCTTGTTTTACCCCCTTCCCTGTCCAATTTCAAATAACCAAATATGCATATATCGAATATATCAGATAACAAGGTTAAATACTGTAATAATGACTCACTTGTATTGCCTGAAGCCACCTACCTCCCAAGTAAACTCCAAATAAAAATGTCCCATGCCCTGCCCACTAAAATAATCTTCCTTTCTATCCCAATCCAGTACTCTTTCACCCTAATGACTTCCAGTAGCCTCTTTCTATGCTTAACAAACCTTTAGGGGTTCCCTCTTAGATGTATGTGTTTTTGGATTTCTGGGTTGTTTGTTGTTGTTATTGTTTTGCCAGGGAATTTATGTGAATTAAAATCTTTTATACCAAACATAATTTGTGTTTTAAGTCAACAGTACAGATAAATGGCTGTTTCCAGTGTAGAATTAGTGCAGGTTTACAAATTTCTAAGAGCTAAGTAATTTAGTGTGATCTGTTTATTCACAAAGCAATATGGTAGTTATAGACCCTAAGAAGAATAGCAGTTTATGATTTATATGATTGCCTCTCATTTATTTATCCTATATAAATAATAACATTTCTCACATCTTGGCTTTATAAAGTGTTTCCTTGTAGTTGTTTAACTAGATCAAAATTATCTAGATCTGTTTGCTTGTTATAAAGAAAAGTTCTGCTGATTCAATAAAAAAAAAGAGAAAGTGAGAAAGAAAAAAAAAGTTCTATGGAGCAAAAATAATGACAGGAACTTGTGACTTATTCTGTGGCAGGATCTATGTTAAGCTTTCTACTGCAAGATCAATCATTTCCAGTTCCAGATGAGGAAAATGTAACTTTCAAATGCCCATTCAAGTGTTGCCCAGTGGCCCAAGCCCTGTAAGTCATGGACAGGTGATCTGGTTTGCTTTAAGGATTTGAAGATAAGCTTGAAAAGCAACAGCTAAGCTTTAAGCTCATAAACATCTGGAGAGGCAGAGACAAACAGAGATAGATTCATGTTCATTATTAAGGCTAGTTTCACTGGGTATAAAATTCTGCTAGCCAGTTATTTCCTTTCAGTCTCACCTTCAAAGAAACAGTAATTGGAATTATAGTTCAGATAATGTATGCTCCCCTCTTGCTTCAATTCTTAGATAGAATGTAGTGTGAATGTACCATCTGGAGATAAGGTGAAACAGTTGGACACTACAGCCTCATCCATCCCATGTAGATGTGGGGTTTATAACAAATGCTTAGGTTCAGTGAGCCAGGTGGCACCCAAGGCTATACAAGGTACTAGTACAGAAGGCTTTCAGCATGCTCTCAGTTATAGTGCTACACAGAGCATGTGCAGATGAGACTGTCAATGTCAATCTTCTCTCCTTGGAACATTGGTTTGCAGGAGAACCTAAGCTTCTGTTTATCATTGCTGTTCATCTGTGTGTAGCAAACCTTTGTTGCCTGGCTTGTTAGTGTTCTGTCTCATGAATCAATTGTTAGAAGCTTTTCAGAAAAGTTGTCTAGTTTAATAATAATTTCCTGTATGTGCCATTCAGAAAGCATCACAATTAATAGTGAGTTATTAGAAAGTTTCCTTGTGTTCAGGAATAAAAGGATTCTAGTATTACATTTATTGGATATCATGCTGGTAGCTCTGGGCACTGCAAATTGGAGGGGGAAAAGGCAAGAAAAATGCTTAACAATCATTAATCAATGTGATAGAGATCAATCATATTTTACACTTCTTCATTTTATAAATTTAACCTTGTAACTGACATTTTGTGGCATTCTATCATTTTTTTCTCCAACATCTGGATGTGTTGCTTGCTAAGAATGGTGCTGGAAATGCATTTTAGGTGTTGTTTTCTGTTGATGTTATTGTAACTCTTTTGTTAAACCCCTCACCACTCAGACATTTTTACTAATGATCACACTTAAAGATGTCCTCCTTAAACATTTCCTCCTTAAACATTTTCTCAGTCACCTGCTATTGGGAATACAATGGTTTGAGATTTTTATTAAAAATAGCCCTTGATGCATTTCATTACTGAAATTGAATCTAGTAAATACTGCAAAGTAAAACATATTAGAAATATCTGCATTATCAATCAGTTCAGTGGCAAGCCTCTGTAAAGCACCATTTTTTGAGTGTGTATATCTTTAAATCTTCTGCATTGATTGCTATGCATTTCTAATGCTTTCCTAATAAAGGAAGGACTTTTAATTTACTGTTGTATTTTTTTCTCTGTATTATTATAGCTGTTCTCACCATGAGAAGGGTTTGCTTAAAGCTAGGTAGGAACTTGTTAAAGTTTCTTTATTTTAAAACGTCATGAATTTTTCAATAAGCTGAATAAACTTTGATAAAATACTGGCTTAAAGCCAGGTGCTAGTGGCTCATACCTGTAATTCTCAGAAGGCTGAGATCTGGGGATCATAGTTCAAAGCAAGCTCAGGCAGGAAAGTCCATGAAACTCTTATCTCTAATCAATCACTAGAAAACTGGAAGTAGATCTGTGGCTCAAAGTGGTAAAGTGCTGCCCTTGAACAGAAAAGCTCAGAGATAGTGCTCAGGCTCTGAGGTAATGCCCTATGACTGAAAAAATTAAAAAATATACTGGCCTATTAACTTTAATATCAATTTTAAACATTGCTGAAAAATCACATAGACATTTACTTCTATGTACTACATGCTTACCATATATACATGTTTTGATTATCATTATGACTTTTTATTATTTTCAGCTTCAACCATAGCATACCCGAAAGGTTTATTACAATTGTATATACCTAGTATCAGCAGTGGTCTTCACTATAAGTTTAATCTTTTTTTTTTGTTAAATTCTTCTCAAATAAATTAAACCATTTTGTGTGTGTGTGTGTGTGTGTGTGTGTGTGTGTGTGTGTGTGTGTGTGTGTGTGTGTGTGTGTCCGTGTCTGCCCTGGGGCTTATACTCAGGGCCTGGGCACTGTCTATACTGTCTATGAGCATTTTTGCTCAAGGCTAGCACTCTACCACTTGAGGCACAGCTCTACTTCCAGCATTTTTTGGGGGTGGTCCTTTTTTATTGGAAATAAGAGCCTCATGGGTTTTTGTTCCCCAGCTGGCTTCAAATCATGATTCTCAGATCTAGACCTTCTGAGTAGTGAGAATACAGATGTGAGCCATTGGTGGTCAGCTCATTATACTTTTTATCATATCCTGAGGCTATTGAGAGGTAATAGGAATGGAAGAATCAAATCTATTAGTGTTTCTTTCCTTTGTGCTTACATTAGGATTATATTCATGATTATCACATTCTTTTGTTCCATTTTCTTTTTTATTGTCGGGATAATGTTTAAATGGGTTACAGTAACATTGGTCAGGTAGTGAGTACAGTACTTCTCAAACCTTGATACCCTTTCTCGTGTTTTTGTCCCCCTTTTCCTCCCCCATTCCCCATCCCTGTCATCTTGTTTGGCTATCACATTTTTAAGGCAAGCTCCCACATTAAGAGAGTTAATTAGTTATGGCTATATTATATTATATATATATTTATGTCATCTGTACATTCATTTAATGGGGATCATCAAAGTGTTTTTACTGGAATATTTGGAAAACTACCAAGAGTATGCCACCCAACACTGCAGAGTGACGGAATTCTGAAATTTCCTTGTGGGTTCTTCAGGCACCAATAGCATAAGGTTCTGCTACATGGACTCAGGAAGAGCAATCACATAATACGTCTCAGTAAATGTAATTGCTTTGTTTAAAAAATTAAATCTTATACTGGGTGCTAGTCAGGAGTCTGAGTTCTGGGGATTGTGCTTCAAGGCCAACCCGGGCAGGAAAGTCTGTGAGACTTCTATCTCCAATAAAAAATAAAAAACTACCATAAAAATGTTGGAAGTGGAGCTATGGCTCAAGTAGTAGTGCTAGGCTTAAGAAAAAACAAGTTCAGGGACAGTGCATAGGTCCTGAGTTCAAGCCCTGGGACCAGTACACAAAAAATACTAATAAATAAAAAATGTAAAAACACTTACAAATAGAAATCCTAATGTTTTCATTCATATCTAGTTTATTGCCATGTCCACTTTAATTGGGAAACTTGGGCTTAAGGTCATTTATGTTTCTCTGTGTATACCTGTGTAGCAACAGAAGATTCTATTTACAGATAGACCACTTTCCAGTGCCAAGCACTGTGTTACAAGAGTTTCTTAATAATGTCACAGCAGTTCAAATGACATCTACTGAGTGTTTATCATGGACACCACACTTTGAACACATTCCCTGTATCAACCCTTTGGCCTTATGAATTAGGTGTCCTTTGGTCTTCCTTTATCCCTTCTCTTCCCTTCCCTTCCCTTCCCTTCCCTTCCCTTCCCTTCCCTTCCCTTCCCTTCCCTTCCCTTCCCTTCCCTTCCCTTCCCTTCCCTTCCCTTCCTTCCTTCCTTCCTTCCTTCCTTCCTTCCTTCCTTCCTTCCTTCCTTCCTTCCCATATTGGAATACCTTATCACTTGAGTACTTCAGCTCTGCTTTTTGCTGGTTATTTTGGAAACTGGATCTCACAGACTTTTTTTTATATCTGGACTGGCCTTGAACTACATTTCTCTGGGTGGCGGCCTCCTAAGTAGCTAGCATTGTGGGTACAAGTCAGTGCATAGTGCTTCCTTACTCTTACAGGTGAAAAAGGATATATATATATATATATTTATATATATACATTTATATATTTAATTTGGAAGCTGGTATAGGGAAAGAATAGCTTTCAATACACAGAACTACACAGATTTGCTCACTCCTTTAAAGTTAATATCATTATCATTGTTCTAGGTCCTCTATGAAAATTCTTTTGGTTTTAATGTAATTCTTTGAAAACTAATGAGCATCTGTGTATAGTATGAGCTATCTCATCATTTACCTTTATCAGGGCTTGGAAACAGCATGGGTCTGGAAGTCAGTGTTCTTTTACACGGTTCTATCATTAGTGTCCAGTGGAGTGGGTGGCAAAGCAGACACTCAGATCTTTGGTGAATAAAGGAATGAATGAATTGAAAGTTTTCCTCTAGAGTATATTTTTCTCCTACTGTGTCTTCTTTTAGCATCCTTTAAAACTCTTTCTAACTTTGTATGACCTTGTGAGACCTTGAAAAATGTTAATACTCTTATTTATATTTGACTAAGTTTACCTAATGCTGCTTTTGAGGGAGGATTTCCTTCATAATTTTGCAATTTCCACATAAATAATTACAATAGCAACTGAAGTTCTGGACTTTGTATACTGGAATATTAAATGTCATCTTTAGGACCTATATAATTGTGCAGTCGTGAGTAAACAGTTGGCTAACTCCTGGAGAAGGATTCCCCTTCTATTCCTGTGTAACAGTAATCATTATAGGATTTTTTTGCCCACTTGGTGTTAAAATTGGAACTAGGAGACTCATGCTTGTTTAGGCAGGTGCTGTACCACTGAGTCAAGATAGCAGTCCATTGTGCCATTGTGTGTGTGTGTGTGTGTGTGTGTGTGTGTGTGTGTGTGTGTGTTTCAGATAGGATTAGGATTTTTACCTAGGACCCAGTCTTGAGCCATAATCCTCCCACCAACACTTTCCTACTTGTTGGGATTACAGATGTGTGCCACTACACCTGACTAAATGTCATTTATCCAATTCATTATTTTAATTAGTGCAATTAGGATTTTAATTGGACTTTTGAATGTCTTTGTGGGGTGTATTTGCAAAAATTATTCTAATCATTTCAGAACTGGTCGTTATTTTCCTTTCCTCGCTCTAAAACACAATATTGTTGGGTCATTCCTAGCTTTCTACCCATCAGTCTTTGAGGTGGCTAATTTTATCAGAGTTGCAAATTTTCCACCATACTGAGGTGGCTTAACTAATTGAGACTCACTTAAGAAATTTTATGGATAGTGAAGATTTTGAAGAGTTTTCTTTTACAATGAGCTGCAATCCTCAGGGATTATTTTGTGGAGTTTGCGCATGAGCACAGGCATGTGCACGCATATGTGGACACACACATGCACACATATGCTATTGTTTCTTAAATTCTCATTTTCTGGAAGAGATTCTGTGTGAAAATACTTGGTGGAATTTCAGAGGGCACCAGTTCACAACCCTCCATCTGTAGCACCTATTTGTTTAGAATTATTGTGGATCCCTGGAGAGATTTTTTTTTTTCCTCTGCTGGCTTAGTCTGATACAGTTGTGCTTCTGTAGCCACCAACTGCGAGTGAAAGAAAAATGCATCTGTGCAGAACACATAAGGATTTTTTTTCTTGTCCTGATTTCCTAATAATACAGTATAACAACTATTTACATGGCATTCACATTGCAGTGGGTGTTATAAGTAATCTAAAGATATTTAAAATATACAGGAGGATGTACATATGTTATATGCAAACACCATGCCATTTTATATAAAGGATTAAGCATGTGTGGATTTTGATATCCAAAGGAGTTTTGAAACAAATCTCCGACAGAGAAGAGAGACAGCTATACCTAAATCTAAACCTGCGAATAAACTGATAATCAGCATGAAGGATCTTTTGGATACAGCATCTTCAAGGATGAAGGAATGTCTCTATAACATGGGAACGAAAGTGTTAAAATATGCTGCCTGGATTAGGGGTCTTCCAGCCTATGAGCTGTGCTAGTAAGACTCTTTCCTTTGTCTCAGCATGCCCCCAGCTGGTAGACGGAGCTTACAATTTGCTTTCAAATATCTTGGGCTAGCACACAGGATCTGGTGTTTAAAAGGAAAAGAGGTACATGAAGATTTTTCTAGCCTGCAGCACTCTGGGCAAGTCATAATCTTCTTCGGGTGATCTTTGGACTATTGCAACACGAAAGGATTAGCTATTCAAATAAAATTCCTTCTCTGTTTGAGAACAAGCAATTCATTCAAGCACAGTTTATCTGCTCCAGGCTGTAGTGTTTTACATTTTTTACACCAACATTTTCTCGCTCTCACCATCCCTCTCCCATTCTCAGTAATAAGGGTGAGTGTGGGGGAGGTGGGCAGAGAATGGGGCAGAAATTATGGTCAAGGCCCCCCAGATTGCTCTATTTTAAGCTGAATGATTTAATCTGGTAGGCTCCATCATGAGCTCAGATCTTAGAGTGTAGTGAATATGACACAGGCCATATTTCAGTGTCCTAGCCACACTCCCTTCATCTACCCCAGAGATGGTGTGCAGACAGTGTCTTCACTCAGGAAGCTTCTTGTGTGGGTGTGAGAGCATCCTCTGTGCTCACATATAGGCAGATCAGAAGTGCCACAGAATGAACATCTCAGGAGTGACCCTTGATTCCCAAGGGTTGAGAATAAGTGTAAATAGATTGCAGAGTCCTTGACTTTCAGAAAGACAATTCTCATAGTCTCTCTGAGGGTCCTTACTGTTCAGGAATGCACATAGGTTCCTTCCTGTTTGACTTTCAGCACTCTGTTACAAGCCTTCCTGACATGAGGTCCCAAACAAACCATCTAGACCCAATTCTTTGTCTCAGGCTCTTTTTTTTTCCTTTTGTGCCAGTCCTGGGGCTTGAACTCAGGGCCTGAGCACTGTCCTTGGGCTTTCTCAAGGCTAGAGGTCTATCATTTGAGCCATAACACCATTTCTGGCTTTTTCTATGTATGTGGAACCAAGGGAATCAAACCTTGGTCTACATGCATGCTAGGCAAACACGCTACCACTAGGCAAAACTCCCAGTCTGTTTCCGACTCTTATTTGGATGAACAAATTAAGTCAGCTAGTCTTTTATTGGCTTTGTTTTTGTTTCTGTTTTTGAGTGTAGAAGCTGTCAAAGTAGACCAGAAAGACAGTGGATAAACAAGTCAACCTTTTTCAACTTCCACCCCAGTGTGAGGGGTTGTCTACATTTTTTCTCCTCATTTTAAATCTATTCATGTTCCTGGTTGACAGCCAGCACAGTCCCAACAAGACAATCTCTAACAGGCCTGCCAGAGGGTGTTGACTTCAAAGTAACCAGTTGAGGCTGAAATCTAGCCTGGCTCTGCTTTTTGGTCACTGATTTCTGAGCATGGAGCTGAATCAGTGAGATGGGGAGCTTTTTGTTAATTAGTCCATTTAGAGGGTACACTGGTCATTTCCCCGCAGGGGAAAATTTCTGATTGCCCAAAGATTTTTTTCAGTCTAAGAGCCTTGGTCAATGGAAAATCATCAGTTTACAATTTACTCTTGCTGTTTTTGTCATGAAGACATTAAAGGCTGCCCAGGTGACCTCCCTAGCTGACAAAAGGCCCAAGTCAACTTGGAGGTTCCTTTCCAGGATCTCCTCCTAGAGATCACATGGTAATAACTTGTTATTGTTGTTGTTTGTTTTTGGTTGGTCATGGAATTTAAACTCAGGGCCTAGGCACTGTCCTTGAGCTTTTGTGTTCAAGGCTAGCTCTACCACTTTGAGCCACAGTGGCCACTTCCAGTTTTCTGGTGATTAATCGGAGTCCAACTGACTTTCCTGCCCCATCTGGCTTTGAACTGTAATTCTCAGATCCCAGCCACCTGAGTGGCTTGAATTACAGATGTAAGCCACCAACACCTGACTATAGCTTTTTTTTTTTAATTACTACAATGAAATATCTGAGCCAGACTTTTTTTTCCCAGTCTTGAGCTTGAGCTCAGGGCCTGAGTGCACTGTCCTTGGACTTTCTCATGGCCAGAGCTCTAACACTTGAGCCTCAGCACCACTTTCAGCTTTTTTCTCTATGTATGTATGTGGTACCCAGGAATTGGACCTGGGTCTTTGTGCATGCTAGGCAAGCACTCTATCACTAGGCCAAACTCCTGGCCCTGAGGCAGACTATTTTAAAATGAGAAAGGGCTTGTGGTTCTGGATGTTTATAGTCGAGAGGTCTTATTGGTGCGAATGGTATGATATGACTGTTTCCCCAAATGCATGATAGAAACTAATTGTCAGTGTAACAGTATCTATAGGTGCTTAAGTTATTAAAGTGACACTTTAGTGAATGGAGTTAATACTCTCTATATAAGTCTCTAGACTTCAGCAACATGAAATCATTTTTGTTTCTCTCATTTCTCTATCAGGAACAGTGTTTGTCTTCTTTGGCCTTTTGGTCCCTTCTTCCATCTGAGGATATGGAACAGTGCCAGTTGTGGGAAATAAGGTTTTATCATATACCAACCAGGCTGGTACCTTGATCTTAGGCTTCCCAACCTCCAGTACTTTGGGCAATAAACTTCTCTTCTTTATAAACTATTTGATGTTTCGTTACAGCGGCAGTAATGGACAATTCAGAAGCTAGCAATACAGCTGTAAGCAGACGCAAGCTGCAATGTTCACAGTGCTCAATGTCTGGTCCTGAGTTGACTTTCTGTCTGTTGCTGTTTTGTTTTTCTCCATTCCACCTCTCCTCTTCCTGTGATTACTTTTCAAAATGAATAGCCTTTGCTTCAGGCTAACGTTGAGGGAAGGGGACTATCCATGTTAACATTTCAAGTATGAGATATATAGAAGTCATGCTATTCACATGACTCAGTCACCTGAATTTTTACCATGTTAGTGTGTACACAAACATGCATTGCTTTACTCATTAGGCCGCTACTAGATTTTTGCTCTCTCACACAGAATTATATACCCTTCAGTGAAAATAAACTAAAGTATTGTGTAGTAGGAACTTACCAATGAAAGACTAAGTGCCTAAACATCCACTCTGACTGGTAGCTGGAAATGTCTCCAGTTAATGCTGTACAAAACTATGGGTCCTTAGCCTGGTTCTGTGGGCAGCTCTGGGGTGTGAATTGGCCTCTCGAATTGGAGTTCCCTGAGTCCTATGTAAGTCTTGTACCATATAGTCATTCTACATAGGCTGCTCATGGATTGGCTTGAAATCACCTGGGTGAGGTGGTGTCCCTGCTGGCTGAGGGCAATCCCCCAGGGACTTACACACGCGTACACACACACACACACACACACACATATATGTATATATATATATATATATATATATATATATATATATATACATAATGGGCATTAATATAATTGCCCCATTGGCCCTCCAGGAAGCTCATAGAGCATTTCTAAGCTGGTATTCACTTCTGGAACCTCTAGGAAATAGTGACAAAGTCTTTGCTCTACTTTTTCACCTCTGGGCACCTCTTGGGTTTGTTTCTTTTTTTTTTTTCCAGTCCTGGGCTTGAGCTCAGGGCCTGAGCACTGTCCTTGGGCTTTCTCAAGGCTAGAGCTCTACCACTTGAGCCTCAGCACCACTTCTGGCTTTTTTCTATGTATGTGGTACCGAGGAATTGAACCCGGGTCTTCATGCATGCTAGGCAAGCACTCTACCACTAGGCCAAACTCCCGGCCCTGGGTTTGTTTCTTTTGAGCAACTTTCCCCCCCTTTCTTAATTTCTGTCCCATTGCACTGCATCAGAATTCATTTGTATCATATGTGAGCTTGAGGAGGAACTTACCAGCAACTCTGTTCTTAGTTTTCCCAGTTGAGGAATGGCAACAACTGAATGTCAAACCCATTTGACTCCTCTTTGCTTTTGGCAGATAATTGCAATGAGCAATAATAACGCTGATTGTTATAGAGCTTCAGGGGGCTGACATAGAAAGGCTGACAGGGCATTTCATGGAAAAATGCACTCCCCTCATTTTCCATTTTGAACACATTCAACTGGGTACTGGTGCCAATAATTCTAGCTACAGAGGAGGTTGAGATTTGAGGATTGTGGTTCAAAACCAGCCCAGACAGATAAATCCAAGAGACTCTTACCTCCAATTAACTAGCAAAAGGCCAGGAATGGAGCTATAGCTCAAGTGGTAGAACTCTAGCCTTGAGCAAAAAAAGCTAAGGGACAACCTCTAGACCCTGAGGTCAAACTCTAGTACTGGCACGCAAAATGAAAATAAATCAAACACATTTGACTTGAAAAGTCAATAAGATGACACTTTGTGATTGGAGGAAGAGCTCTCAGGGGGAGGCTGGTGAGGTGGGAGAGAGAAGGCAGGCCACGAAGAACATGTTATCAATCAGCCATCACCGTGAACATCTGGTGAGTGGTGAATCCTCAGAGATACAGTTTTCCCATCTGAAGAGCCACAGTTGGGCTATTTACCCAAGAAACTCTCATTTTTTCCAGTCGTTAAAGGTCACCCTGGAGGCAATAGCTCTCAGTTAATTCTTCCCTGCCTCTGCAGACCTGGAGAAGTTCCCAGGACCAATGACTACAGTCTTCAGTGGAAGTTGATAACTAGTGTGAGAATGAGGAATGCCAACAGAATGTGGACAGAGTAGACTCATCATATCCACTTTACTCATTAAAGAAAACAGTGCATATAGAAATGTTCTAATCATACTCGGGCTCTTAATAGGTCTGGTTGTGCATTGCTATATAACATCATGTCTAAATTTATTGTCTTAATTTCTGGCTACCAGTTTATTATTACTCATGGCTTCTATGGGTCAGGAATTTGGAGACACTTTACTGGGCACTGTAAGTAGGTGGCTGAGGCTGGTGCAGGAGATGGATAGATCTCTTTCTCTTTCCATGTGATCAACCTACATGAGCTTACTTGGGATTCCTCACAACACTGTGGTCTCTGCTGGTAGACTTCCAACACAATGGCTCAAAAATCTGTAAGGGTCGACATTTTAGCTCCCAAGGAAGAAGCTGCATTACGTTTATATTCTTTCCTTGTATGTCACATCTGCTAGACTCTGTTGTTACAAGTGAGTCATAAGGTAGTTCAGATTCTAAGGAAAGTAAATCATATTTTATTTACTGAAAGAAAATTATAGTAAAGGGCCAGAAGTTTGGCCTAGTGGTAGAGTGCTTGCCTAGTTTGCATGAAGCCCTGGGTTCAATTCCTTGGTACCATATACACAGAAAAAGCTGGAAGTGGTGCTGTGACTCAAATAGTAGAGCGCTAGCCTTGAGAAAGCCCAAGAAGAGGCTCTGAGTTCAAGCCCTAGGATTGGCACAAAAAACAACCAAAAACAAAACCAAAAAAACCCCGACAAACCAGAGAATAATAGTAAAGCAGACAATTTTGGAAAATGCAACTGTGTGTGTGTGTGTGTGTGTGTGTGTGTGTGTGTTGTATATTAGAAGATTCTGTCATCTTTTAACACCTTTGAAAAAAATAACGTGCACTGAATAGCCAATAAGCACAGGTCACCACAAATGACTTGATAGGCAGAAATGTACAAATTTGGGGACCAAGGATGTGCACCCAGACATTGTCATTGGACCTGTTACATTTTTCAGCCAGCTAGAGTGAGTGCTTGTGCATTCTTAGATGAGAGAGTATTTACTAATGATTATCAGTAACTCCGGAAATGAAGGAAATCAGTGACACAATAAAAACTCTAATTGCTTGGCAGCAGTGTTTAGGCCTCATTAGGTAGATCTGTAACAGCTTCAAAGAAATAAACTCCTGTGTCAATAGATAACAAGGCAAGAAATAGGTTATTTCCCTTTTGAAAGGTATGAAAGCTTCCAATTGCCTGATATATTCACTTAGTAGATTATTTTCTGTCATCTCAGTTAATTGAATTTTATTCCTCTCTCTTAAAATACTGTCCTTCAAAATTAGGTTATAAAGTTCAGAGAAGTCATATTAGAAATCACGGTCACAGCAGCAGAAATCAAACTTATCTGGACAAAGTTCTCTAAGAAGAAATTTTAAAAACTCAAACTTTTGGAAGGTCAACTTTTCCCCAACACACAGGTTACTTTGATAGTCAAGAAATGTTTTGCAGAATATAGTTTTGTAAGATAGCACCCAAATGAGAATTTGAAATGAAAAGTAAAAATTATTTTTGGTTTCATGTTTCTTTCTTTCTAGATAATTCTAACGAAGATTCTATTGTTAAAAAGTTGTTCCAGATGTGGAAGAATGGAACAGCCAGCCTTGAGTTAAAAGTCAGCCCTGAGTTCAAGCTCCAGTACGACACTTACACACAAAAACATAATATATATTTTCCAGGCACTGGTGGCTCATACATGTAATGCTAGCTACTCAGGAGGCTGAGATCTAAGACTTACAGTTTGAAGCCATCCTGAGTAAAAGAGCCTGTGAGACTCTTAGCTCCCATTAACTACCCAGAATCCCGAAGTAGAGGTGTGGCTCGAGTGATAGGGCACTAGCTTTGAGCAAAAGAACCAAACAAGAGTTCAAGGACCCAAGTGTCGGTACCGTCATGTGCACATGTGTGTGCACACATGCTTGTGCTTAAACACACACACACACACACTGTTTCGTTATAATGAAATCAAATCATGTTTGGCTCTAATATACATTAGGCTTACCATATATTCTCAGACACAACATTATAAAATATGTCTACATTTCAAAATTGTGTTCTCATTCTTTGTGACCTCTTAAGTCTTTGATTATCGATACCATGTGCATGCACACGCACACACACATACACACACAAACACACACGTATGCATACATACACCTCCTCACACTACACAATTAAATACAATGTGATGCAAAAATAAGGTCATATTTTTCTTTCAAATTCTGTTCCCATCCAATACTTATTTGCAGAGCAAGAAAATGCCAAAGTGTTGTATCTTTGGGTGTAGAATCTATTATATGGATTTTACTCTGATCCAGATCAACAACCATATTTTTAAAAAGTGGAATTATTTGGAGAGTCGTGCCTACATTCTCCTTTCCTCCCCTTATCCTGCTAGCATACTCAGCTTTTCTTTCTCAGTAACTTCTTTCTCAACCTTTTCTTGTTTCACCAAGTGTCTTTGGAACATTGGTTTCAATATGAAAGTATCCAATCAGTGAAAAAACTCCTTTAGTAAATGATTTGTGGCCTAGCACATGAAAAGTCACTCTCT
Organism: Megascapheus bottae; assembly: GCF_031878675.1. Classification (NCBI taxonomy): domain Eukaryota; kingdom Metazoa; phylum Chordata; class Mammalia; order Rodentia; family Geomyidae; genus Megascapheus; species Megascapheus bottae. The sequence goes on from NC_143526.1 coordinate 13,530,989, forward strand.
GGTGGTCATCACATTACACTCAATTTGAAATTTTTCCTTCCTTGTGGGCTCATATGAAGTAGGTGAAGTAAGCTAGGTCTTTGCCTGCAGTCTCTGTTTCCAAATGACTTTCAGGCCTCTAAGTTCTTTTTTACAATTTGCTTCTTCTAGGCCCTTTCTCTGTTGCCAAAGCTCCAGAAGACTGGTGTAAAGCATTTCCATCTAGTGGTGTTAGGCAGAAGTATGGGATTTGAGCATTGTTAAGATGATGTAGTAGCCAGGAGAGCAGGCATTCCTGAATCCTTCCCTGGACCTCAGCTGTTTTTCTCTAATGATGCCATTAAGCATAGGACCAGTAGTCGAGGAAAATTAGTTTCTTACTATTCCTGGCCATAGTTGGGCTATCTATGTGAAGAGGATAAAACCATAGTTTTCTGGGCTACAGAAAAGGGTGCAGCCATGCACTGACCTCGCACAGCAATCCCAAGACCTTGCAACACTCCCTGCACTAGCCAGTCACCTAGCAGACCAGGAAGAAATGGTGGCTTTCCTATGGCTCACTTGCAGGTGGCAGACTATGGAACCTGTCCATTTTTATGATTGTGGGAGCCATCTTCAATTCCTTCAACAAAGCTTTCTCCTCATTTCCCTTTCTCCCTCTCTTTCTCAGCTCCCATCAGTTCTCTTTCTCCGGACAATTCTGACTAAAAGAGTTGGGGGTAGGGCCCTTATTTTGAGGGTAGCAAGAAGGAGATTTAAAGCCAGGGAGTAGTCAGGTGAGAAATCTCTATCTCTAGAGGGCTAAATTGTGGATTTAAATCCAGTCATTCTCTCTCAAGTTCATTTGCATGTTAATCCTCTATTAAGAGACTTTTAGGCATCACTAAGGAGGTGAGCATGCAGAATTCTGAATTCTCTGCAGAACCTCTACTCTGCCTTGGAGGTATAACCTCAGCTGAGTCAATAAAGGCCCACTTAGTGACTTACAAAGCTATAGCTGAAGTAACTGCCTGAAGTAGTCTGCCTGGAAGTGCCTGGGAGGGTGGACAGATTAGCTCTCCTTATCTCAGCATCAGCTCATGCAGAAGCTAAATTGAAGGTCAATATCATGGATTCTCCTGCTGGAAGCAGGTGTCTAGAGAGTATAGATTTTCTGCTATGTAAGCTCGACTCTTGCCTTATTGTTGGCCTACATCAGGCCAATTTCAAACCCGTCAAAACACATTATGGAGAAGCCAACCTTGAACAAAACCTTATACACGGTCTTCCTGGAATTTAGAGCTGATAGTGTGCACGTCTTTCCTCCAGTCATTCATCCACTTTGTTTTTAATGACATACCCTGACCAACAGCAGCATAGCAAAAATACACTCTCTAAAAATATTCACACAGCCTTTATCCACCCATTGCTGTAGCTGTTTTGGAATAAAGTGGATGGTGGGCAAGCTACCTTTGGTGTGATTTCATAGGCAAATGTGAACAGAATTTTTTTTTTTTTTGCTATTGTTGTTTGTGCTGGTATTGGGGCTTGAACTCAGGGCCTGAAAGATGTCCCTTAGTTTTTTTTTTTTTTTTTTTTTCAGGCTTCTTCTCTACCACTGAAGCCTCATTGCCACGATGGGTTTTTTGCTGGTTAATTGGAATCTCATGGTTGTTTTTGCCTGGGCTGGCTTTGAGGTGTAGTTTTCAGATCTCCTTGGTAATACATTGGCTATCGTAAATTTTTGCAAGAGAAATCATTCTGAGAGATGGCAACTTTAACCAGGGGCCATCCTGTATGTTCTTCCAGCCAGGGCTTTGTAGAAAGGACCAGCCCAAACACTTTTCTGGTGTTAGGCTGATCTTTCCTGTTCTTATTTAAAATTATCTTTAAGTAGTTGTACAAAGGAGTTTCAATCCAACAAATTGGTTTGTAAGCACAATGCCATTCTTTCCATTGCTCTTCTCCAACTTTCCCAGCCCCAATCATACCCTCAAGTTACATGGTTCTATTTTCAAATTCATACATTGAGTACAATGACTGCATTTCAACCCCTTTCCCCTCTCCATTCATTTTTGTTCCTCTTTTTTGGCACCCAGTAGCATGGTGTAAAGCTTTTGGAGAGAAATCTGCTGGTCCTCACTGGGCTGCATGCATCTGAGCCTCCACCAAGTTGTATGTATCTTGGAATGGATAGGCCCTATTAGGTTTGGCTGAATAGTGAATGACGAGAAGTTATCCCTGTGGGAAATGCAAAAAATCAATTAAATGTAGATATTATAATACTTGCAATTGGTAAAATTTCTCAAACATTCACTATCTTCCATGTTAGCTGCTAATTGTTTCCTAGGGACTGACTTCATTTAAGCAGCTCCACAATCCCCAGAAGAAGGCACCATTCCTATACTAACGTACAGATCAGGGAAGTGAGACTCTGGGAGAAGCGTCATCTCCAGGGTGTCACAGTGAGGCAGAGACTTCTCAGTGACCATTAAATCTATTTCTTCTTTTCCTAGGCATATAGTTGGAGTATATTTCCCAGTCCCTTGTATAGGTCAGGATGACTATGTGTAGGACTATTTGTAGAAGAGATCACAAATACATCTTACCTCATTGTCTACTCTCTCTTCTCCTCACTGGTTAGAGGACCCAATAATAGAGGCCCTGTAATTAGTGGAGCCACAAAATAGGAAAAAAAACTGGGTTCCTGAATGATCATTTGTAGAGCACCCATCATCAGACAATCTATTTTGGGTTTTGTACAAGAAACAGATAAAAACACTTTTATTTGCTAAGATGCTGAGAGGTAGGATTTTGTTCTAATGGCATCTGGTCTAAAACACTATACTTACACATACAGATCGCAAGCAACAGACCCAGGATGTACGCAGACAGAACCTGTGAGCTAAAGTTCCTTGCCATACAACACACAAATGATGACAACACAAAATAGAAAGTGACAAACCTTCCTTACATCTTCTTGCCTTATTCTTGTTACTCTTAAGAGGTGGACTAATCTTTTTATTTTGTCCTGGACAGAATGGTCAGTCGAAGACCTAAAAGGACACAGGAATGGAGGGGGAGGCAATGGGAATTTGAGAAGGGAAGTGAGTTACAGAAAGGAAACAGAGGTGAATCATATGGTCAGGGAAAGTAAAAGGAAGGTGCCCTTTGGAGCAAAGAGCAACTCAGCTTGATACCCGGTAGGTAGTGATGCTGGGGTGGCTCTTTTCTAGAAACAGTTTTTATTACTTGATTTCTTTAGTTTTTTTCTTTAAATCTTCTGACATCTTGTAATAATGGCTTTAAAGTTCTTTCCTTTAATTCCAACAATGCTGTCCTCTCTAGGTTTGTTTCTACTGCCTCATTCTGCTTCTGCTTATGGGTCACACTTTCCTATCTCCTTTCATCTTTACAATTTTTTGACTGCATGTTCTCATGCTCTGGATTGAGTCATGAAAGTTGCTCTGGAAGATAGTTAATTTTCTTGCAGGTCATTCGGATCCCCTGGACACTTGTTTTTAAGTTTTGTCAAGAGTCACCTTCATTTTAGAGTACTTTATTCTGATTGCCACAAGGTATGGCTTTTCAGAGTTTGGTTTTGATGCAATATCTGGAAAATCCAGTGGTGTCTCTCTGCTATGGCTGTTAGAACTACAATTTCCATATCCTATGCATACTCGAGAATCTTCATCTTGCTTTCAATCCCCGGTGACTGCCTCTGCCTCTCTGTCTCTCTGTCTCTGTTTCTCTCTGTGTCTCTCTCTGCATCTCTCTCACTGCAATAGATTTTTGTCTTGCAAAAGTGAAGATTATTATTTAGCTAAAAGCTTAAGGAGATGTCTATGCAGATGGGCAGAGCTCTTTCTCTGTACAGCCTCATTGTCTTCAGCGCCCTTCCTGGTCCTTCTATCTCAGCCATCCCTGCAGACCTTAACGCTGATCTTTGCTATATTACAGGCTGATGGCCATTAAAACTCAGGCTAGTGAGCTTTGGGACCCCTATAGAAAGGGCAAATCCTTCGATGTGTTGTTGACTTCTGTTCCATTAACTCACCATGACTCACAGGCTGCTGTGGAGGTATAGATACACAATTGCTAGCAAGGCAGGGTTTGGTAATCGCCCTGAGCCCAGGGGCTGAACAATGGGGACCACCAGAGAGAAGTGCCAGTTTGGCCTGCAAGGCTGACCTCAAAGATTTTATCAATGGGATCAGGCCATATGTCCTCATTAATCCAACATTTGGGTCACAGAGTGATGAACAGTAGAGAGCCTCACTAAAGCCATGGCTTAACTCTCTTCCCATTTTAGAATTCTGAGATTTCATGGCAGAGGACATTTGGTTATTGAGAGATGATAACAAGGGAGGCAGAAAGCAAAGCAGATTTCAGGAAACAAATCCATTTAATTTTCATAGAGAAGTCCTGAAAGCATGAAGGGTTAATGTTCACTTTCTCTATCTCCCCAAAAACTAAACAAGAAATACGCAGGGGTGGGGGAAGTGAGAAAGGAGAGATTCCTTCTGGAACTTTTGAGTGATGTGGGATTTTGCAGCTTTCTCATTAACCTTTCTGGAACCTAAGTTACATCTATACCCAACTCCCAGTTGTATTTTTTTTCTTATTTCAAAAGTGAAATTTAAATCTAACAACATAATTAAATACCCTTTCCGATTTTCATAACATAGCTCTCTGCAGCTAGCTCTAAAAAAATCTAACTTTGCAAATTAAAAAGATAATCAGGACTTGGAGAGTACAAATAATTGAATGAGGGTTTTCAGATCTAGTCATTTTAATTATGTTATTAGTCTCCCAATGTCCACTGATATATTTCAAGCTCCTTCTCCACTGGCTAGAGTTTCTTTATTCAAAAAAAAAAGTATTTTCCTTTGACCTTGATTTAATAGACATAGATGAATTGGCCAAAGCGCAATTTGTGGGTTTTCTTTGAAGCAGTAGCTTTATGAAATGTTCTGAATTTGGTAAGTGTTAAAGGAAGGGCTCTGGACAGGTGGAATAGCTAAGCCCCGCTCCCTACCAGAAGTATCTGAGCTGAAAACAGATTTCCTGTTGTGCCTTCCCTGAGGTCATAAGAAGACAAACTTTGACATATAGACTGGACATATAGAAAACCAGGAGAAGGTCTGTGTTCCTCACTGCTCCTCAATAAACAATCCTCACCTGTTAAAAATAAGAAAAGAAAAGAAGACCAGATGTCTACTTAATTGTACCAACATCCTTCCATCCTTCCAATGGATCTACCTGCAACGAATCAGAGCCTTACTTTGTAAAATGGATACTAGCTGTTAATAGGAGTGGGTAGCTTGTCACTCAATATCCATGATGGGAAGTGGCTCTGCAGCATGGGTTTTCACCCACTGTGGGAAAGGCAGCTTTATTCTGCTGTGGCAAGTACTGATCACCCATCAGGTTCAATAAAGAAATCCTGTGGTAGCTAATATACTATTGTGAAGTTCTCTAACATTCCAGAATAATTTATACTGAGAACTTTTTGGCTGGCTGACTGGGATTGGGTGGAATGATTCTAGAAAGAGAGTATACTAAAATGAGCACAGCCTTGCTGATCTTAGTTCCCCATGTTGTCAGAGGTTTAAAAAATTAACTTGTGGGCCGGGAGTTTGGCCTAGTGGTAGAGTGCTTGCCCAGCATGCATGAAGACCCGGGTTCGATTCCTTGGTACCACATACATAGAAAAAAGCCGGAAGTGGTGCTGAGGCTCAAGTGGTAGAGCTCTAGCCTTGAGAAAGCCCAAGGACAGTGCTCAGGCCCTGAGCTCAAGCCCAGGACTGGCAAAAAAAAATAATAAAAAAAATTAACTTGTTATTATAAAGGTGATGTGCAAAGGGGTTACTGATATATAAGTCAGGTAAAGAGTGCATTTCTTTTTGGACAATGTTACCCCTTTTCTTTTTCTAAGTTTTTCCTCTCTTAATATTCTTTTTAAGTTTAATTGATTAATTTTGTATTAGTACTGGGGCTTGAACTCAGGGTCTTGCACTTTTACTTGGCTTTTTCCATTCAATGCTGATGCTCTACCATTTGAACCTTATCTCCATTTCTGGGAGCTTTGGTTTTAAATGATTTTGTTTGTTTGTTTGTTTGTTTTGCCAGTCCTGGGCTTGAGCTCAGGGCCTGAGCACTACTCTTGGACTTTCTCAAGGATAGAGCTCTACCACTTGAGCCTCAGCACCACTTTCTGGCTTTTTTTCTATATATGTGGTACTTAGGAATCGAACCTGGGTCTTTGTGTATGCTAGGCAAGCACTCTATCACTAGGCCAAACTCCTGGCCCTTTAAATGATTTTTTTTTAAGGAAAAAGTATACAAAGACTGAGACAGTATGAAACTGAATTTGTGAGAAAAAGATGAACATGGAGAAAGATAGCTTTATTCAAGAGAAAAGCTACCCAATTAAAGAGGAAAAGTGATGATGGCTTTTTTTTTTTTAAATCAGCTCTAAGTATATGTTGACTTAGCTCATCGGTGTCTGAAATGTCTCCTTATTAAACAATTCTGAGCCACAAAAAGGCTCATATACCAGTGTGAAAATATTGACTAAAAGAATTGTTAATAGAACATTCTTAAAGCTAAACCAATGTGCTGCACATTTTCTCAAATAGTGTAAGGTGACTTGGGAAGAAGATTTAATAGGGAGAAAAACATAACTGCCAATCAAACTAGGCTTGGGTACGAAGACGGTCTACCTCTGTCTGAGGAAGAACACTCCAATTCTCTGAGATGTCACCATGAGAGGAAGGGCCACAGCAACATGGGCTATCTTTAATTCATTATTATTTATTTGCTTCTTGAAGATTTACAATGTAATCTAAAGCAGTACAAGCTACCAAGATCAAAACCTATAGCCATGATGGTTAGGGCTCTTAGCTAAGGGCAGGAAAATCCACCATCTTTATTATCCATAGCAATTATTGAGCATTCATGGTGAAGTGCTATTTGAAACACTTCATACTTTTTCATTCAACTCAGAAATAGCTTTGAGGGAGCCACTATCACAATTCTTATTTTAGAGACTTAGAAAGTGAGTCAGAGAGAAGGAATATAATTTATCAAAGAAGGTATCATAGCATGAACATCTAGCTACTCATACACACATAACTAGCCTAGGTAAGATGGTATGATGGCTTTTGAGATGCAGAAATTGGATGCAATGCTAGTGGAGGAGGGCGTGGTTACATTTGGTTGAGTGGCAGGCTTCAGGGAGGAGATGACAGTTCAATAGGAGCGTAGAAAGGTCGGACAGAGTTCATTAGGTAGAGAGCAGGGATTGGTCAAATGGGGACATGCATGGTAGACTCTTATGTGGACACTTGGGGCAATGGATCGTTTCTTTCACTAACAATATTGGCTCAACATGGAGGCCAGACAGGATTAAATGCTATAGTCTTCTGTTACCATTGATCCAAAAACACACATTTCTATAACTAAAAGGAAGTTAACAATGATTAAAGAAAAGATATGAAGAAGGTTCCAGAAATGGCTGCATTGAGAATGTGCTTGGGGGAAAAAAGAAGATGAGTAATTTTCCCAATAAGTGAAGATCTGGCAATAAAGGTTTAAAGGAAAGGCCACAGACAGTTATTCTTACCATAAATAATGTCTATAGCTTCACTATTACCATTGTATTGTTGAGCAAATTAAAAATGGATAGATGAGATAACTTACACAATACCATATGGCCGATTCGGGGCAGATGCTGACTGAGGAGGATTAGTCCAGCATCAGTAGCTAAACCAAGAGTGGCGGAAACCTACAGTCCACAGGCAGGCATCAGCCGGCCTGAGATCTATTGATTGTAAGTGACAGAAATACAACTCAAGCTGATTTGGGATAAAAAGGCAAAACGCTGAGTTCTGTAATGATAAAACCTTCAGTATACTCTCTGAGTGTCACTGCTCTCCATCTCTTTAACTATTAGCCTAGAATAGAATAAAATTGTTGAGAGCTCCCTGGCTAACTATTTGCCTTTTCTCAGCTCCAGTGAGAAAAAATTCCAGGTCAAGATCTCAGTTGCCTATTAGTGACCAATGAACTGTGGTTAGAGCAGGGAATGGACCAAGAAGACTGTTAATCCATGGGTTTGGTAGATCTCTTCCAAAGAAGGGCCTCTGCTTGTAGAAGAGGGGATGGATAAGATGAAATAGTTGTGAATTCTGCCACAGAGGTAAGAATCTTTAGTGTTTCCTTGGATGGGGTAGGAGAACCATGGACAACCAAATACTTTATCCAAGGGAAGGGCATTCACAGGATCTCCTTGGATTGATGGAGTTTATGGGCCAGAAACATGTGTTTTTGACAAAGAGGGCTTAATAAAATAAGCTATCCAATTGAAAGAATTTTAAAAGGCAAAAAATTTTAAATTAATGACTGGTGCTGGTGGCTCACACACAGCTGTAATCCTAGCTACCCAAGAGGCTGAGATCTGAGAATCACAGTGTGAAGCCAGCAAGAAAGTCCATGAGACTCTTATCTCCACTAAGCTACAATAAAAGCCAGAAGTAGAGCTGTGGCTCAAGCGGTAGAGTGCTAATCTTGAATTCAAAAGCTCAGGGAAAGTGCTCAGGTCCACAGTTCAAGCCCCAGGAATGGAAAAAAGAAAAAAAAAGCAGATTCCTACACCTGTATTATGCAGCTCAAATGATGTGGTTAAAGTCATTATTATCAGTTGTGTTTAAACTGTTGTGTGATATATTGTTTGGCGAGAAGATGTCTCCCTAAAAGGCAAATAATGCCCCTAAACAGCATTAAGGGAAAAGTTCATCAAGTTCTGAATTCAACTACTGAGCTCCACATTCCAAGCATTTGAAATTTTTTTTTTCCTCAGCAGTAGTCGTTTGGAACAATATCCTCATGGATATCAAATGTCTACTGCATTTGGCTCCTCAAAAGCAGACCCTGAAATGAAGTGTAAGACGTTTATTCAGCAGGCTGGAGTGCATCTTAATGGTAAAACACTTGCCCAGCATGTATGAGGCCCCAAGTTCCATCCTCAGCAGTGTCAAAAGCTAAATAAAATAAAGCAGAAACCATGATTATAGGCAAATTCAGGAAGGAGAGAGAGGAGATGAGACCTGATGGTAAGGCTGAGCAAAGATACTGTGGCCATTAAAGAATCATGGAGGACAATTCTAGATAGATGCCTCAAGGGCTTTGGGGTGAGGTTTACTCCTCAGAACTGTCTGTTTAGAGGGTGAGACTGGAGTACTAAGACACCCCATGTTCAGCTTCCATTAGATAAATAATGTAAAGTGCCGGGCACTTCTCTTTCTCATACAAGTAAACCAGACTTCAACAGCTCATGGCTGTCTCTCTGATAAAGAGATTCAGATCCTGGCTGTTGGCATTAAATATGCTTGGTTACCTAGCATGTGTAAGAGCCTGGGGTTCTACTGGCCCCCCATACCAACTGCAAAAAAAACACCAAGAATTGATATATTTCAGCAAACTTGGCCAGTAACTTTCCACAAAGGAGCAACCAGAGCTATTTTATTATGTTGATTACGCATCCTGATTTGTAATGATCTTTCTCAATTAAACACAAGTCTTTTTCTTTTATCTCCTAGGGAGAGCAACATTTTGGTGTTTTTCTGACATTGGAAGTTTCTGCTTTACAAGGTCTGCCACCACTAGCTCATGTTTGTGATCCTAGTTTCTCAGGAGGCTAAGATCCAAGGCTTGCAATTTGAAGCCAATGTCAGCAGACACATCTGAGTAACTCTCTCTCTTCAATTAACCAGAAAAAAGCCAGAGGGCTCAGGTGGTAGAACATTAGCCTTGACTAAAACAAGCTAAGGGTGAGCATGGGACCCTGAGCTGAAGTCTCAGTACTGGCTAAACACACATGTGAGTGTCAATTTCTTAAAAGGGACACCGTTTTGCTCTCCATCCTCAAAATCGACCTTTTCCATTTTCTCTGGGATGAACTAAATTCACTTTCAGACCAGGGAATCTGTTTAGAAATGAAAGACATGGGGCCGGGAGTTTGGCCTAGTGGTATAGTGCTTGCCTAGCATGCACGAAGACTGGGGTTCGATTCCTCGGTACCACATATATAGAAAAAAGCCAGAAGTGGTGCTGAGGCTCAAGTGGTAGAGCTCTAGCCTTGAGAAAGTCCAAGGACAGTGCTCAGGTCCTGAGCTCAAGCCCAGAACTGGCAAAAAAAAAAAATGAAGGACACATTAATGGCTTCCTGGGTCAGCAGTGAATCTGAAGTCTGGCTCAGCTGTTCAGCCTTCGTAACCAGAATCAGAAGACCTAGTAGAAAGGCTACCTGTACAGAGTGATATATTCATCAATATGAACTGATCTGGGCTATGACTAGAGCAGTAGTCCTTCTAGATTAGAAAAGATGACATATGGCAGAAGCCCGCCTACAGGTAAGGACTTTCTTGGGATGTAGGGAAAATCTGAAGTCAAAACACGCAAGTCAATGTGGACGCTCTACCCTGACAGTGGTAGTGAGTAAAAGACAGCACAGTGAGCTCAAGACTGCAGCCTGTGACAGACAGCTCCTTATTTGTAAGTAGTTAATGTTTCTTAGCAAGCACTTCTAAAAGAAATTGGTATGTAATGACAGCACTCACTGGAAAACAGGCCGATTAGAAAATGCACTAACTTATCTAGTATTCATTTGAAAAGTAAATGGATGCACGGCAAGGTGAGAGTTCACTATCAATTCACATATTTTCCCTTAACAGGCCTTAGCACTCCTGCTTTAATTCAAGCAGAAACACAAGTATGAATAATCAAACTAGATGACGCTCATCAAGAACCTTTGTGCCTTGCACCATTTCAAATGGTCATTGAAGCTTAATGGCAAAAAATTTACATTCTTCCTTTAATTTGTATTCTGTTCCTTCCTTCTGAGTGATGTGATTGTGGCTTGCTGTTGCCTGCTGTATTATTTTGATGCAAATGTTATGTTGTATATGCCTGAGTCCAATTTCCTGGCTTTTGCTGGCAAGAGAGGGACTGTGAAAATAGTTAAAAATCAGGGTTATTTAAAGAGTTTATAACTACAGCTCCTAATGAATGAAACAATTCAACTGATGAACTGTCTGTTTAGAAATACCTTGAAAAACCTGGATTAATCGATACCCACACGGAGGAAAAAATAAAACCGGCAGGGAAACTACTGTTTACTTGTCTCTTTTCATTCTGAATGTTAGATTTGATCCTGGTTGCCAACTACAGAAGAATTAAAAAAAAATGTAATTCAAGCAAAACTACCTTCCTGCCACAAACTCACCCGGGAAGGAATGCTTTATTGAGATACAGAGGGTTGCCCGCCAAAGACTGCAAATATCTAGCCCCAAGGGTGATCCTTGAATGTAATGTATGCACAAACTAATTTATGATACTGTGACTAATTTCCATTTCTTGTGCTTAGAGTTGCCTGGCTAATTACAGAGATGTTTTCTTAACTTTAGTAATTACGCTCCATGCTTTCCACAGGCCACGTTTCAAATGGGTGAGGCTGGATTGCATAGCACTTGGAGCCAGGCGAGACCAGGCAGAGAGGAGAACTTGGGCAATGCTTGCAGGCCCAGCCTCCCTGATCAGAAACCTCACCAGCTTTGGCCAGCACCCGCAGGCTGCGTTGGAGAGCATCTGGAGAGAGAGAAAAACAATTCTTTTATGAAACATCCATAATTAGATGGACTGACTTAATTAGAGGAGTTTTGTGGCCAGAGGGAAGCAGAAGACCTGTGCTGGGATCTGAAGGCTTGCAACTTCCTTCCGGCAGGCCAGAAACTCAGAGCCCTGCTGGAGGAGTGTGCATGTTCTGCTGTCTGTACCTTGAAAGCAGCCCCTAAGCAGCCCCATGGGGTCTGCAAACCCAAGGCAGGGGTCAAGGGACTGCTGGCTGCCGAAATGACAGCAGTTTTACACACACACATACATACACACACACACCCTTCCTCCAACACGTTCTCTCACATATAACAATGCAAACATGAGGAGAATGCAGATGTGGTGACCTTATGGAAGTAGCTCTGGGAGGCTTGTTTTGAGACTGGAGATTGTTGTTACCTTCTTCTAGGGACCCTTCCTCCAACAAAGAATCCATGGGAACACAGGTGTTAATTCTCCACTTAGAAATACCAGGCCACTGTTCATATAATCAGAAACTCCTCCCCCCCAACATCCCCCTCCCCCACGACGCCAACAGTAGGGCTGGGGCACAACATACATCAAAAAGATACCTAGGCATAATTTTCTTTAGGTATTCTAGGTATTATGACTTGAGCATGAAGGAGAATGAGGAAAGAGTGGAGGAAAGTAGTCTGGTAGAGAAAGAAGAAATAATAGTACAACACAAGCTATTTCCTCTTACACAGAGAAAGAACAAGAAAAAACTGAAGGTGTGTGTGTGTGTGTGTGTGTGTGTGTGTGAGAGAGAGAGAGAGAGAGAGAGAGAGAGAGAGAGAGAGAGAGAGAGAGAGAGAGAGAGAGAGAGAGAACAATTTTTATGTCAGGGACACAAATGCTATTTATTACTGACATACTATTAGAAAACATGAAAATATTCCAATAATCTGCTCCCACTTTTCCAAATGAAAATGATTCCCTACTCTACAGGGATGAAGTGATTTTGTACATCAGGTTATTCAAGATATAACAAGTAATCTGTCCCCTAAATATCTCATTAAGTAGAAACATTTGATGAAATGCACTTTAAGCCACTCAGGATATAAATTTTAAAGTAAGCCATCCAGGTAACGTACATCAAAACAGGCCATGCAGAGCACAAAGCTGTTGAATTTATAATGTCTCACCCCCCCCCAAAATTAATGGGCTTTATTGTGAGATTCTAAAAATGGGTTTCAAATGCATTTTGAACAGATTTCTCTACAAAATGATAAAGCCTGCATCCAAGCTACCAATCACTTTTTTTAAGTTTGGCTTCTCTGTTAAAGAGTTAATGTTTCAAAAGATACTGCCTTTAGAAAGTTAAATTAAATTAAAAGAAAAAAAGGAAGGAATAGAAGAAAGAAATGCTAACAATACTGACAATGCTTCAGATAGCTGTGAGAGTTGTAAGATAAAGAATCCTGGTAGTTTGGCTCTCTAGTCACCCAAGAGGATAGGAACAAGCAAATCCCAAAGCCTTGGGAAGACAGCTTCCTGCAGTGACCAGCCACACAGTCTGCCATTACAGGGAGGCTTCTGTAACTGATGGGTATGTGCTCCTTTTACAACAGCACTCTTTGAAAGGAAGTCCTTCTTTCATCCATTCAAGTGAGGCTGATGTGCTACAAGAAATGCAATTATTTTGACACATTCTTTTAAGAAAGGTTATTATTCCTACTTAATGCAAAGTGGTTTACACTGCCATTATGAAAGAGAGTCCACTGTCCTTGGTCTCTAAACTGTGAGTACTCTGAAGATTCAATGCCAGACACAATCGGCAGCCACAAATAGTTGGATGGTAAACTATAGGAAGAGATCATTGCAGAGCTGTGGAGAAATACAGACTTTCCCTTCCTTGTTTTCTCTCTTGCTTCCTGACCTGAATCTTTGTCCTACATTTTACCCCATCTTACAAGGAAGTGCTCATTTTTACCTTATGAGAAAAACATAATAGTTTGAGAGTAATCTGAAATTATTTTTGGACTATTTTTTCTCCAAACAAGGAAAAAAAATCTGCATACCACACAGTATAAGACCTGAATTTGTGAAACACCTTTGAAACAGATACTGGATGAAATTTGACTTTCACGCCATCATCATCCTTCCTATCTGTTTAGAGAGCAGTTATAGGTCCTATTAATCACTGTGCTTGGTCAGAGACGTGTATGCATTCCTGTCCCATTCCATTTTGTGTTGGTTGGATGCTCAGAGATGGACCTCTTAGAAGTTCCCAACTCTGTTCCCTTTCTCCCCACCCTGCAGCCACAGACAAGGGCTCAGATGTGCCTCAACGAAAGAAATGCCATTTGCAAGTAGGAGATCAAAGGCAGTAGGCTAACTCACCCGCCTTATCATTCTCCTTGGGCATCCAGGGGAAAGGAAAGGATCAAAGTCATAAATAGAGGCCATATCACTGATGAATAATTTACATGCACAGGAGGTGGGAGTGTTAGCACATAAAGGTCCTTTTGAAGAGAAGGGGCGAAAAAAAAAACCCTGTGCCTTTCCCAGTAAACATTCACTTTGGCCATTTCTCTTCCTTGGAAGGATTGGCTTTGCTCTGACCAGTCCCCAGAGTTAAGTGTGCATGCTGCAGCAGAACTTGCAGGCTGGAGACAATTTTTAAACACACATTTGCCCCTTCAATGCCCAAATGGCATTGGACCCAGATGTCATATTTGAGTTATTAACTCCAGCTCAAAGCCTACAATGAAAGAATTCCAGTGAGATTTTTCCCACTGTGTCCACTCTCACCTCTAGGGCTTCTAATAAAGTTATTTGAAATTAATGGCAAGCTTAAAACTCTACCACAGCTAAAGAAACACACCAGATGTTCCTGCAGAGTAATAATTATATCGGTGAGAAAAATGCTTTTAGGTATATATGTATCTGGGTTATTGAGGTGTTGCTAGTCTACTATAAATGGATTTTTTTCCCTCTCCTTTCAGGATGTAGGCATGAGAAATGGCTTTTTGAAAGCCATCAGACTCCGATTACTAAAATGAGGAAAAATAAATCACAGAAAGAAATAAGGTTGCAATCAGTTTTTCATTTAAGACCGAGCATGCTGTGTCTACCAGTCTGTCTTAATTTCACATGCTGACATCATTCATGCATTTTAAATGATTACGCTGATAATCACTTCCTTAAAATAATTTCAGCACTCAGCTATGACAAAATAGATTTCTTTCAAAGACCCCCTTAGTTAAATATGCTCAGTGTTACTTTCTGTATCATGCAGGTCAATTTAATTCAGTACGGCTCTCTCTCCTCAGCTAAACAATTGCTTTTCAGTGTCTGGAGAGCATGGTGAATGCAAGCAAGAATACCCATCCACAGACGGCCTTGGATACTTGCTCAGGAAAAAAAAAAAAAACTTGACATCTGAAGTCCCCCCTTTATTAATCTCTTGTCAAAGAGTTAGTTAAGATTTCTGTGGGAAAAAGTCAGTCACATAAATCATTATTAATTATTCAATAATGAGCAAGATTCAAATGGAAGAATGAACCATTTCAAGAGTGGTCAGTCAGGCATCCAGTTTATAAGCAATTTCTCCCATGATGGCTTTACCTTACCATCTGCAGCCTGCTTTTCTTTGCACCTCCACCTTAGGAAGCTAAATCAGTGAGAGCTATTCTAGTGTTTGTGTGTCTCTACCAGGTGGGATGGCTTGAATATGGCTTAAATGTGTCTGCAAAAGTTCAAGTACTGGAAACCCGATCCACAATGTTGGTGGAGCTAGTGGCTCACATCTGTAATTCTAGTTACTCCTGAGGCTGAGACCTGAGAATCCTGGTTTTGCCTTTGGGTTATCACTCTCAGATGGTATAGTTCTAATGTCAGGGGTAATTTGCTTGGAAAAAAAAATCCTGAACTCATCACTAGGAACCAAGTCACTAGCTCTACCTTAACTATGCTGATCATCTTTCGATGCATGACAAACCACTCTAAATTTTAGTAGCTCAAAACAAGGACACACTTATTTTTAGTCACTACTGAAATTTGGATAAGGCTTGGTACGAGTTACAGGCCAAACTGTCTCTAAAATAAGTTAAGGCTGGAGTTCTAAAACTGTGGTTGTCCCAGGCACTGGGGACCACAGAGTGCTTATTATAGCAGAGAAGAGATTGTAACATGGAAATGGAAATACCATTTGAGAGGTACATGGTACATGTATTCTATTAGGCATTATCTTTATTGTAGAGGTGGCTAGGCAGGGTGAACTTAAAATGTGAGAGTGTCATAGCATTCAGTTGGCTTCAGGCCCCTGATTTCTTTCTTTTTCTTTTTTTTGCCAGTCCTGAGACTTGAACTCAGGGCCTGAGCACTGTCCTTGGGCTTTTTCCTCAAGGTTAGCACTCTGCCACTTGAGCCATAGCATCATTTCTAGCTTTTTTTTTTTTTAATGTATGTGGTACCAAGGAATCGAACCTGAGTCTTTGTGCATGCTAGGCAAGCACTCTACCACTAGGCCAAACTCCTGGCCCAGGCCCCTGATTTCTAAGTGCAGAATTATCTGTCATACATGATCAAGTCTGACCCATGTGAGTGAGGACTAGAGGTCTGGGGTAAAAATAACAGGGAATTTACTATGAGAAGTATTCTATTTGGGGCTTTTCATATCCTCTGTGGGCTGAAGAGCATATATTACTTATTTAGGCCTTTAATAGTTGCAGCTGAACATTTATGGACTTTCTTGTCAATATTATATAAATAATACAATTAATACTTATTTAAATAATATTTGCATTAACGGTTGTAAGTAATCTTGAAATGACTTAAGGTATACTAAAGGATGTATACATAGTACTATGTATACAAGTACTATGTCATTTTATTTAAGAAACTTGAGTATCCATGAGTTTTGGTGTCTGCAGGAGTCTTCTAGACTCAATCCTCCATGTATATGGAGGATAACTGCAGTAAAAATGAAAAAGAAAGGCAATTGACACCTTCAATCTGAAACAGATTCTTGATTTAATTAATAAAGCATATGAATTGGATTTTTAGTTACCTCAAATATTAATGTGAGAACAGAATTATATTTATTTTTTTGGCTGTTGTTGAGACCATTTTAAATGAAAATCCTACTTAACCAAGATAGACTCTTCTTGGAGAAAACATGGCATTGATTAGAAATGGGAGCAGAGATGTAAAAATGGACAAATGGAGCCACTTTATGCATTTTTCTATTCTTTAACTCTTCCTTTTTAGTGAAAAAAAAACTCTTTGAGTACTTTCATTTTCTTTAGGACATAATGAAAGATGACTATTAGAAGAAGTATCATGAGCCACCGTGGCCAATCAGATTCCATGTATTTGGGTCAGAGAAAAATAATGCCTGGCTTTAGTGATTTTGTTGAATCATAAAGATCACTGACTAGACAGAAGCGGTGGCTCACACCTGTAATCCTAGCTACTCAGGAGGCTGAGATCTGAGGATCAAGGTTTAAAGCCAGCCTGGGCACTAAAGTCTGTGAGACTCTCATCTCCAATTAACCACCAGAAAACTGGAAGTGGTGCTGTGGCTCAAGAGGTAGGATGGTAGCTTTGAGCTGAAGAGCTCAGGGACAGTGCCCAGGCTCAGAGTTCAAGTCCCATAACTGACAAAAAAAAAAAAAAGAAAAAAAGATCTCTGACTTCTGGAGTCAGAATGCCTGTGATTCAATTTCAGCTACATAAACTTAACTCTTAAGAATGCTTAGGCACCAGAGGAAGGGTGTGATAGTAATAGGAAGAATAGTTATGTTCATAAAGCATTCTAATTCCACAAAGGATAACATGTATGATGGATTGTTACAGAAATAGCCCCAATTTGCTTCCTTGTGTACATAGCTTTTGATACATCTCTCTCAACATTGACTCTAAGCTTAAACCTGTAACTTTTTGTGGTCAGTGGGAAAGTAACACAAATGGTATAGGCAGAGACATGGCTTTCTTGCTGTTCTTGGTAGCTGGCTGAGCTTTCCTGTGCTCCCTGGAGGATGAGAGCTCATGTGGAGGTCAGAAGTCAGCTGACTTGGAACTGACACATGAGCATGCCCAGTAAAGATCAACTGTGCATAATCAGATGGGTGGAATCACCCAACTGAGCCTAACCTCTCCCCTCCCCAGCAGTCCTGGGGCCTGAATTCAGGCTCAGTGCATTGTCCTTAAGCTTCTTTTTGCTTAAGGCTAGTACTCTACCACTTCAGCCACAACACTACTTCAGGCATTTTCTGTTTATGTGGTACTGAGAAATGGAATCCAGGGTTTCATGCATGCTAGGCAAACACTCCATCACTAATCCACATTATTTTGGGATTGTTTGTTATACAGTAACATCTAAATGGTATAGCATGTTTATTTTTAATATTTGATATAAAAATTCTAAAAATAATGGACATTATTTAGCTTCCCAGTAGTAATGTTTTCCTTATTTTCTTAACCTAGCACAAATCTCGCATTTCTGAATAAGAGGGGGTATTAAGAGCATAATCCAAAACCAAAATTCATAGATAACTCAAAATTCTATAACCCACTGACAAAGTAGATTTTGTTGGTGGTTGTACAGCAATGGCACAACTGAAATACATATTTACAAATGATTAAGATGGAAATGTTTATGTTACATATTTACCATAAATACTATATTACTAGTTTCCACTCCATTCTGGTTTGAATCAAGATTTAAAACAAGGACTTCTCCCACGGTTCTGATGTTGCCACTACTTCATTGCCATGGGTACTAATAAGCAGTGGAAAAGAAGAGTCAGTGGGAAAACTAACAGGTCTGAATCATCAGGTTCTGGTTAATGAGTCTACTAGCACCAGGGGGTCTACTGGAGGTGAGCACTGTTCTCTCCTTTGGTCTTTTGATCAGCTTGAATTACAATCAGCCAAGATGCACCCTCGCTTCTCTGTTACTCTAATCCAAGGTTTACTTCTTAAATATACTCCAAAGTAATAGGAAGCCAATGCTAATGAATGTATTTTGTGTTTGAAAAATAATGACTTCTCAAAAGGAATTTGAGCCAGTGGAAAGACTATTGTAGAAATAGGAAAGATGTTTATATGAGGGGGTAGTGCTTCAGAAACCTCCAGATCCCTGCTGTCCCTGCTTGACCTGCTATGGAGACTTCTGTGCACAGTACCTGGACATGCCAATAACCATCTGTGTCTATGTATGTGTGGCATCCCAGAAGTGGTAGGGATAGAGTACCCTCAGTAAGGACCCTCAGCCCACAATGGATAAGGTTTGGTACACAAAGATGCAAGCTTCCTTGATCTGAAGTAATATAGTCTCGAGGAATTAACATGAAGACTTCCTGTTGCCTTCGACTGTGGTCCATTTTCTATCAGCTTTTGTTCCTTTTCTGCTCCCACATAGTGCTTCCTAAAATTGCTCACCAATAAGCCACTTGCACCTAATTCCACACTTCTGACTTTGTTTAGTGTGGGATGAGGGCATACCAAATAACTAACAAAATGGCCACAACTGTTTTTAGCATGCTTGTAGTTTCTTAGGAGGTTAAAGAAAAATGCAATCATCAGCAAAGATGATTATAAACCATTAGTTCAACTATTTCCCCATTTCAATGAATCACTTTGACATTACCAAGACAGCTCATTCTTCCCTGCAGTTACTGTCTGGAAAGCCCTACATATTAACTAGCACTGCTCACCCCAACACTGGGTGACCAAGGAAGCCTCTCAGGGAATAGAAGCATTTATTTATAAGGGTTCTGAATGAAAGACTAACTTTCTCAATAATGTGATGCAAGATGTCAGCACACAGAGGGATGAGCAGAGATCTTGTATTTATATAGAGTTGTCAGTAGCTCTCTAATGTGTCAGATTGGTGGCTTTTTTGGTGGTAAAAACAATTATCTGAATCCTCAGATCTCATCTTTGTAAGTAGCTAGGATTCAGGCAGGAGCCACTATTGGTACCCAGTTTGAACTTCTTTTAAGGAATAGAAGGCTCACAGAAAATTCTGTGCAGAGTGTGTGCTATCCTGGCCATTCTGGTTGGTTTATAGCAATCTCCAGTTGGAAAATTCTGTTTCTCACACCTGTAGTAACCCACTGTTGTGATTCTGATGTGTAGATCTTAAGCCCTGATGCCATATATTTTCTCCATATGCTTTCAGGAAATCTCTTTAGGACATGTTTACAATTCTCATACTTAGCTAATTCTCTTAGCAATGAGACACTCATCATCTAGAATAAACATCCATGCAAGAGTAGCCTCTGGAGCAGCCTTTGGAAAAATAAACATCCTCAAGAACACCAATGACCTTCCATATGCCTGCCACAATTTTCTAGTCACTGTTTATAGGCTCAAAAGCCTTGATTCAGATGCAATGAATCCTTTCAGAACCGAGTCTGTGCTGTTCTCACCATCCACCTCATCATACTTCCCATCATTCATAGCAAGTCCCCCAATACACTCACCCTCCTCAATGCTTGTGTCTTCCATTTTGAAGGTTTCAATGATATGTTTTACCTATCTTCCTAAGGCATAAGATACCTTTTCTTTTATTAATTTTTATTGTTGGGGTAATGTACAGAGGGGTTACAGTTACATTCGCCAGATAGTAGGTGCATTACTTCTCACACATTGATACCCCTTCTCATGTTTTTGTTCCCATTTCCCTCTCCTCACCCCCTTCCAATCATCTTGTTTCTCCTGTTCCCGTTTCTATTTCAAATAATCAAATAAACATATATACAATAACCCAGGTAACAAAGTCAGATACAGTAACAATATGAGGTTAAACCAAAGGGCAAAATAAAGAGAAGAGAAATAACATAGTATATTTGGAACAAGAATCACACAAGACAAAGCTCCTGTTTCCATATCCTAGAGAGCCTTTCATTTAGTCTCAGCCTATATGACCTTATGTATCTAGGTTTTGCACTACTGTTATCCTCTGCTAGGAGAGTACCAGATGAGTACTAATTATTATAAATGAGGGAAATCATTGAGCCTATGTTCCTTTGGGTCTGGCTTACTTCACTTTATATGATTTTTTCCAAGTCTTTCCATGTCCTTACACATGAGGCAATGCCATTCTTTCTGATGGCAGCATAGAATTCCATTGTGTATAAGTACCACATGTTCTTGATCCAATCATCTACTGAGGGGCATCTGGGTTGGTTCCATAATAAGATATCTTTTCTTAGTGTCATGTTTAAATTGAAAGCTCTTTGAACTTAGTCACATTTAATTTAGTGTTTTGGTCCTTCCAGGAATTTTAGACAGATTATGACTGAATCCAGTTTGTCTACTAAATAAATAGATTCACAAGCCCTCTGTTCCATCAAACTAGAGTTCTTTCTTATCAACTTTGAGATAGGGCTGTATAAAAACACCTGAAACATTGTCCTTGAGTTTGTTTTAACAAATTAAATGAAAGCCTGGACAGCATTATAGGAGATTATTTTATGTGTAAAGAGATTAGTAGTTGCAAGCAGATTTAAATCAGCTGAAGGTACACAGATGTCTCATGCCTTGCAGGAGTTGACATGTTTTGAATATGCTCTATGCTTCAGACTGTACAAGAAGTAGTGGCTGTACATGTACCATTGTAGGATGCCTTGATGCCATGGGCTTTTAAATCTGGGACAATATTATCAACTATACCCATTTAACCATCACACTTGTTGACTCACTAACGAAAGAACCAAATATTATACTCCTACACATGCTTTCAGAAAACATCAGCACTATTTCCCTATTCAAACCCACTGATGTACCATAAGAAATTTTTGTTGGTGACTTATGCTTTACGTAAAAGGCTCAGAACAGTTTCCTTTTCTATTCTTTTTTTTCCTTGCTAGTCCTGCACCTGGAACTCAGGGCCTGAGCACTGTTCTTGGGTTCTCAAGGTTAGCGCTCTACTACTTGAGCCACAACACTACTTCCAGGTTTTTTCTATGTATATGGTACTGAGGAATCGAACCTGGGTCTTCGTGCATGCTAGGCAAGCACTCTACCACTAGGTCAAACTCCCAGCCCTGTGAGAACAGTTTCTAAAGAGAGTAGAGGAACCCTGGTACTTCATGGAAATGCTAGCTCTACTGGAGGCCCACAGGGATGTTGTATATACAATCACCTTGGAGCTATCTGAGGGCTGTTTCCTTAAGCTAGATCATGATCATGAGGGGAAAGAAAAACATAGCCTCACTTAAAGCTGTGCCTTTACACAATTGGACTTTGTCTTCATTCAGAAACCAAGTGATGCACTGAGTCAGTATTTCTACCCTTCCACACAGTTCCTGTGCTTGACAGGGATCATGTGAGAGTCCAAGATAGAGCTGGTCTGAGTTCTAGAAACATGTCATCTGTTAGGAGGAGAACTAGTATGTGTGTCACAGACAAGAATTCTCCAGTTAGTTCACACACAGACTAAAGGAGGATACCCTTAGGGGAGGAACCGGAAGGTGTCACTTCTCTGAACATTTAAAATATTATTTATCAAAATGAATTCTAGGAAATAGAAACCTGAGTTTTTGTTGTTATTGTTGTGTGGTTTTGCTTTGGTTTCTTTCTTTTAGGGAGTGTCAGGGAGAGAGGAAGGATGAACCAATGCAATCATGCTGCTCAGTAGACACTATGTGGAAAATGATCTAGATAAGTTGAGGGCAGGGATGGAAGGGGGAAAATGGAAGAAAGTGAAGGAGAGGGTAACACTGTCCCCTCACTCCCAAAAAGAAATGTACTCATTACGTGAAAAAGAAGTTTACTCATTACCATATGAAATGGTAACCCCTCTGAAGAACACCTTAATAGAAACAATAAAAATTATATTAAAATAAATAAATGAATCAAGAAATAAAAATATTCTGCATCTCATTTTTTTATATTGGTGAATGGCTTAAAATAGACATAAAAATTGTCCTTGAATACAAAAAAAACAAAAACAAAAGGAATCCTCCAATAGTTTACATGTGCAATGTCCGTTTAGGGTCATATTCTGAGGGATTTGAGAGCACTAAAAAGGAAGATACACATATCATACTCAATTGCTATATCCAACTAATAGACTTCAGTGGTTTCCACAACTCAGTCTTGGATATACAGTTCTGGTAATTTTAAAAGTTGACACCCACAGAAGTTTTGGATTGTTCAGAGTCTTCGTTAACGCTTGGTATTTTCCAAATCATATTTTTTTCTAGTCCTGGGGCTTGAACTCCAGGCATAGGCACTGTCCTTGAGCGTTCTCAAGGCCAGTTCTCTACCACTTGAGCCACAGCACCATTTCTAGCTTTGGCTGTGAATGTGGTACTGAGATATCGAACCCAGAGCTTCATATATGCTAGGCAACCACTCTACACTAGGCTACATTCTTGGCCCTCATTTTTTAGCTGCAGTGGTATAATGTTTTTTTGTTTTGTTTTGTACTTTTTTAAAAAACTCAAGTCTTCATGCTTGCTAGGCAGGCAACTCTGCTGCTAAACCAGACCTCCAGCCTTCTTTCACACTAGTTATCTTGAGATAGGGTCTCACTTTTTCCCTAAGCGCACCTCTGCAACCCAGACCTCCAATTTTACACTTCCTGCTCTGGCTGGGATGACAGGTACATGCCATTATGTTAATTTTTATCCACTGAGAAGGACTCTTGTAAACTCTTTTATACTAAGGTGACCTGGAATCATGATCCTCCTGATTGTAGCCTTCTGTCTAGTTTAGATGACAGAGACGAGCCACCACACCGAATGATCAGTTAAAATGGAGGGTGGGTCTCATGAAAGTCTGTCCTGGGTTGCTTGTGATCCTTGCAATCTCAGCATTTCTAGTAGCTAGTATTCAAGGCTTGAGCCACCAATGCCTTATAGTAATTATTTATAAGTTTCAGCCACCCATGCCTCATTGAACAATACAGATGTTATGGGAAATCTTTCAAGAGGTAAATGTGTGCAGACAATGTCAAGATTAGCCAATAGGAATGCTTTGGTAAGCATAATCCCGCCTCTTCCCTCCCCAACCCTCTTTCTTCCAGGCCACCCCAGAAGACTCAGAAGGAAGCTGACTTCCACATCTATTTCCTAATAACACTGCATCTTCACTGCCTGCCCGACAGCTCAGAGCCTGCTCTCCTGGCGTGCACAGTGCCTGGGCTTGCTTGCCAAGATGGAGCACGGTGAAGCTTCACATAATCATTTCCAAACATTAAAATGGCCCATTGTCATTACAGCAGGGAGATTGAATTCGCCTCATCAAAGCGGAGTGTGACAGGTGACTCAATAGGACAGTGCCAAGCGCCGAGGCAAGAAGATTAGCAGGGCACTGATATCATTATTTCCGCCTATCACAGATTCGGCAGGGAGGCAATTGTAATTTCTGGGCTTATTAGTCTACATTCGGAGGGAAAAACCGAGTGATAAAACTCACGGTGACAGCTAGGCATTTGTGCAGCAAGTGCTGTCACGGTGACACTTAGAAAATGCCAATGTGGCTACGTCCTCATAATCCTCACTAATAGAGGTTAAAGCAGGGCACAAAGGCACCCTTATCAGTGATCAGTCCACTAATAACATTTGCATTTTTAAGTTAAACATAGGAAGTAAAGGAGTAAGTAGTTCTGTGCAAGTTGGGACAATTAATTTCACACTGGAATTAAGAAAGCAAAGTCAAAAATTTTCAGCAGCCCTCCTATCTCTTTCATCACTTGCAAGAATCCTCCAGGGAAAAAGCTGACTGATGGCACGAAGAACAATGTTACCAGCAGTATCTATTGCCTGTGAGACTATCCCTGGGAGAACATCACTAAAACTCCTGAAATGAGATTTCTGTTCCCACCCCCACACCTCCACCCACCAGACAGTGCAGCTCAAGGATTTAAAACTAACAAATTTAGCAGAAAATACCTTTGCATGCTTAATAGCTTCCTGTCCTTAGGATTCCTATTTTGCCAGCCAGAGGGTATATTAAATCATATTGTCCAGAATCCGAAGAGCTGGGCTCAGAGTTGGCCACAGACATGGAGTGCCACCTATTCTAAGGACCTCTTCTTAGAAGAGCCTTCCTTGACTAGCTAATTTCATTGAGCCTCCCCTAATGAATGGATTTCTAGATAGGGCATTTTCTGTGGTATTTGCAATAATAATAAAAACATCCAGAGATTCTTCTAGAAGATAATATTAGAATGAGATTTCTTTTTCATCCTTGAACCTTGAAAAGAATCACCTCACCCAGGGAAACTATGTTAGAATGCCAGCTTTATTTTGTTGGAAACATTATAGGTGGCAAGCTGCTACTTTCTCATATTTAATTAAGAAGACTATGTAATTCAATTCTTGAGTGAGTGCTACTGAATTCAATTTGTTTCAGGTCAATGAATGTAACACAAGGTTATTAACAAAAAGGTCAGAGGCTCTGTGTAAATTGTACACACAGGATACGTCAGGGGCAATTAGTACACATTTGGCATGTGCTAGTGCGCTGGCATATAGAAGAGAAAAGTCTTAACAGGATTAGATGTTAATAAATTTTAAGTCTGTCTCCTTTCATATGTTAACAACAAACAAACAAACAGAAAGAAACCTTTACATTCACCTACCACCCCTTCTCATCAGCACTGGAGATCCGCCACAGTAACAGTTGGTTCAGAATGCCAATAGAAAGTCTTCACAATTCCCCTTGCTCAGAGCTGTGTTGAAGTTAAAAGTCTTTGATTTCCTCTTGTTGAAGCCAGGTGTACTGTCTTGATCATATGGGTGCCATTTACACTGATCACCATTAATTCAAGCTTCCAGCCTCCCAAGATCATCAAAGGAGGCCAGCAGGGGCAGATAGGGTCTCTCCTGGCCTAGTTCCAATCTCTTTTGAGAGGAAGATTCCTATAAGCCTCACCATAGCAGTTTAACAAGGTGTGCCTTCCCAAGACAGTCTGAACATAGTTGGGTGTGTATAGATTTCCCAGCAGGCTTATGTGAGCCAAACACAACCTAACTGGCTGTGCCCCTTTCTTGTTTCACTTCCTCCTTCCCACAAGTATTTCCTATCATTTGCACATTTATTGCTGTGCACTACCCAGACTTTCCATCTGCTTTTGAGGACAGTTAAACTAAAGGGGAACTAGGAAGTAGAAAAGAATTAGAATTAAAAACTAGGAATTTGAGCCAAGCGCCCTGGCTCATGCCTGTAATCCTAGCTACTCAGGAGGCTGAGATCTGAGGATCAAGGTTCAAAGCCAGCCCAGGCACAAAAGGACCTGAGACTCTTATCTCCAATTAACCTCTAGACAAAAGGAAGTGGGGCTGTGCTCAAGGGTGGTAGCCTTGAGCTGAAGAGCTCAGGGACAACGCCCAGGCCGAATTCAAAAGCCCCATGACTCCCCCCCCCAAAAAAAACCCCAACAACCTAGGTATATGAAAAAAAGAGAGGAAGGACACTGGTGATCTTTCCAGATCCTTGCTGGGCCTGGAGTAAAGTGTGTTGTGTGTACATAGCAATGAAGTCTGAAGGGGCCTCTCTACCATACATTCCAGGGGTCCACAGGAGATAACAGGTTTGATTGTTAGTACATCCCAAATGAGCTCATTCCTTTTCCTGCCAAAGAATCTTACCATCCTGTTAGTGCATTTTGCCATGGATTGAATGTTTCCCTTCCCCTCAATCTGTATACTGGTACTAAATCCTCAGCGCCATGCACTTTGGAGGTGGGGCCTTTAGGAAGAGATTAGTTTGCAAGAACTGTGCCCTTGTGAGCGGGGTGGTTTCCTTCTATAAGAGGCTCTGGACAAGGCCAGAAGCTGGACATCCTGAGCCTGCCTCCTGTTCAGCAAGGACTTCCTAGTTTCTAGAACTGATAAATATGTGTCTGCTGTTGCTAAGCCACCCTCTGTGGTATTTTTGTGACAGCAAGTTGAGCTAACTACAGAATTCAGGCCTCACAGGCTGCTCCGACTTAAGCAGCAGAATACCTGCTTCTTTAGAACCACGATGCCATTTGTTTATCTGTTTGTTGTTTGAGACAGAATTTCATCATGTAGTCTGGGTGGCTGGGCTTGAATTCTCCATCCTCCTGCTTTACTTTCCCAAGTGCTAGGATGAAAGACATGTCCACCAGTCTAGCAGTATGCTGTTTTCTTAAAAAAATAATGATCTCATGAAAAACAGAACATTTATTAGTCTGTGTATGAAAAACCAAAAGGAACCCGCTTTCCACTCTGACAAGATGTCATATGTACCATATGAGAAATAGGAAACCAGAATATGAGGCTAGCAGTGTTTCTGAATCATGGCTGGGGTATTAGTTTAGGGGTGATAAAAAAAAAAACACTTGCTTTTTACATTCTTACAAAGAAATCTAGCAATGAGCTGAGTGCTTAGTGTTGATTTCTGGCTCTCTTATGTGAGTGTGCTTCTTTTCAGGCACCCTCAGAAGGACACTACACTTAAGTGGGAGAAGGAAAATGACTCTTTGCTACAGGTGAGTTGAAAACCTCCACGGTGTCATAATTTAAGTAGCTGTGTCCATAACCACATACTCACAGGAGGCTGGTAAACACTTGTTTCTGAAGTTGTCTATTTAGCACCAGAAAAGAGGAATGTCCACAGTCTACCTTCTCAAAAGTATGGGATGTTCATAACCTTCAACGAAGTAATAATGTCTCTATCTTGTATCCACAAAATGGGAATAAACGACCTAACTTTAAGGGATTGACTCAGCTATTGCATTGCCTGGAACATCGTTAGTTCACAGTGATGAGAGTCACAATGAATGATTACAGAACTGAGTCGTGAATCTAATTCTCAAGGCCAAATCTGTCTTTCTTGTTTAATACGTATTTACTAACTAAAGGAATGCATATTTAAAATTAGAAATGACCATTCTATCATAATAAGATAACTTCATATCTTCATGTGTATTTTCTAAATTCTTCTCCAAAGCCTGTATGGCCATATGTATTCTAGTAAGGAGAAATTATATGATAATTGAGCAGAATACAGCTGCTTTTTTCATATATTTTATCCTAAATTGGTTAAACTTCTACAATTTTTGAGGTAAAAGAGTTGCTATAGTTCAATAATTTATGTGTAATTATTAAATCAAGCATATTGATCACTTCAAATATTTAGTATTTTTTGTAGTAAAAATATTTTGGGTATAGTGGTAGAGTGCTTGTCTAGCATTCACGAATACCCAGGTTCGATTCCTCAGAACCACATACAGAGAAAAAATCTGGAAGTGGTGCTGATGCTCAAGTGGTAGAGCTCTAGCCTTGAGAAAACCCAAGGACAGGCCCTGAGCTCAAGCCCAGGACTGGCAAAAGATATTTTTGATAGTTGTTTTGGGATAGAGTTTCAATATATAGTACATAATGGCTTCAAAGTTATCTATTGTTAACTATCGATTATATTGTGCAATAACACAAAACAGAATATGCCAGACATAGTAGCCCAAACCTGTAATCCTAGATCCTCAGAAGGCTGAGATCTGAGGATCAAGATTCAAAGTTAGCATATGCAGAAAGTCCATGTGAAACTCTTTCTCCAATTAGCCAGCCCCCAAAAGCTGGAGGTGTTGTTCAAGTGGTAGAGCCTTAGCTGAGCAAGCAACTTGAATAAGCACAAGGAAGGTCCGGAGATTATGTTTTTTTGAGCAATTTTATGTGTACAAAAAATATCAGCAGAAAGTATGGAAAAGTCCCACACAACCCATTTTCTCCATTTCCCTTATTTTTCACATCCCTCTTTAATGTGGTACATTTGTTATGACCCACGAAGTAATGATGGATATTGATACAATGTTAATCAAGTTTCATAGTTGACATTGTTCATGGTTAAAAAGGTTCAAGATTTACAGTGCACAATTTTGTGGGTTATGACAAGGGCTTAACATTATAAACCCATCATTTCAGTATCTGTGGAATAGACTCACAGACCTACTACTCACTTCTCCCACCACTGGCAACCCAATAGGTTTTTGTTTGTTTGTTTTTGCCAGTCCTGGGGACTGAACTCAGGGCCTGAGCATTGTCCTGGGCTTTCTCAAGACTAACACACTAGCATTTGTGCCACAGTACCACTTCTAGCTTTTTTCTATGTATGTTGTACCAAGGAATCGAACCCTGGTCTTCATGCATGCTAGGCAAGCACTCAACCAATAGGCCAAACTCCCGGCCCTAATCCCAGAGTTTATAACTGTGGTTTTGCATTTTCCAGAGTGTCCTGCTATTGTAATTGTACAGCAGATAGACTTTGCAGAATTTCTTTTTCCATTTACTTCAAGTTCCTTTATGCTTTTTCTTATCTCATCTAAAAATTTTGTTCACAGAGTAATATCCTACCATATGAATGTATGACTGACCATTTATTTACTCATTCCCGTAGTGAAAGATATTTTGGTAGCATCTACATTTTTGTCAGTTATAAGTAAACTTGCTATATATAGGGTATGACTCAAGTGGTCAAGCAAGGGCAAGGCCCTGAGTACTAACTCCAATACCACTTACATAAATAAGCCTACTACAAACATTTGTGTAAAGTTTAATTTATGTGTGCATAAACACAAATTTTAGATAATTTGGATACTCCTCCACTCAACATGGTTTTTTAGTAAGACTACATTTGGCTTTGTCAGAAACTGCCAAGCCATCTCTCCAAGTGGTTGTACCATTAGTAAAAATGAAATTGTGCTGCTCTCACAAAAACACATGGGACTGAAGATGTTTGTGTTAAGTGCATAAGTCAAACTCAGAAAGTCAAATGTCATGTGTTTTGTCTGAAATGCAGAATCCAGTTGAAGAAAAAAAAGATATAGAAGTAAAAGGACCTTTTGGAAAAGGAAAGGTATCACTGGGAGTGGACAAGAGATGGTAATAGGGGCATATATGGTCAACGTAAATTCTATATGTACATTTAAGTAATATATAAAACCCAGAACTCTGTCCAGTTAACATATGATGGTAAGGTTTTTTGTTTTTGTTTTTGTTTTGGTTGGTTTTAGGGTTTGAATTCAGGGCCTGGGTGCTGTCCCTGAGCTCTTTTGCTCAAGGCTAGTGTTATACAAGTTTGAGCCACAGCTCCACTTCCAGTTTTTTGGTAGTTAACTGGAGATAAAAGTTTCTTGGGCCAGGATCAGGAGTTTGACCTAGTGGTAGAGTGCTTGCCTAACACGCACGAAGACCTGGGTTCGATTCCTCGGTACCATATACATAGAAAAAAGCCGAAGTGGTGCTGAGGCTCAAGTGGTAGAGCTCTAGACTTGAGAAAGTCCAAGGACAGTGACCAGGCCCTGAGCTTAAGTCCAGGACTGGCAAAAAAAAAAAAAACCCAAAAAATAAAAACAAACAACAACAACAACAAAAATAGCTTTTTGGGCCAGGCACGGTGGCTCACATCTATAACCCTAACTATTCAGGAAGCTAAGAGCTGAAGATCAAGGTTCAAAGCCAGCTCAGGCACAAAAGGACCTGAGACTCTTATCTCCAATTAACCTCTAGAAAATGGGAAGTGGGGCTTGGCTCAAGGGTAGGGTAATAGCCTAGAGCTGAAGAGCTCAAGGACAATGTTCAGGCCCAGGGGAAGAGGGGTAGCCTTGAGCTGAAGAGCTCAGGGACAGCACCCAGGCTGAGTTCAAGCCCCATGACCCACACATAAAAAAAGTTTCTTGGACTTTCTTGTCTGAGCTGAGTTCAAACCACAAATGCAGCCTTCTGAATAGCTAGGAGTACAGATGTGAGCTACTGGTGCCTTGCAGTAATGAAATTCTTTAAAAAATAAAACATAAGGTATTTCCATCGAGCTATTTTTTTTTTTACTTCCTGAAAAGTGAATGAAACAGAAATGACGATACAGGAGATGGTGTAACCATAGATGGTGAAACCTGGAGGCCAGAGAGAAGTGTTAGCAAATTGTCAAGTGCTTGAGTAATCCCTACTGCATTTTGTTTTTTTTTGGGGGGGGGGGGGCAGAGGTCATGGGCCTTGAACTCTGGGCCTGGGCGTTGTGCCTAAGCTCTTCAACTCAGGGATACCACACTACCCCTTAAGCCACAGTGCCACTTCCTGTTTTCTAGTAGTTAATTGGAGATAAAAGTCTCACTGTCTTTAGTGCCTGGGCTGGCTTTGAACTTTGATCCTCAGATCTCATGCTCCTGAGTAGCTAGGATTACAGGCATGAGCTACTGCGCCCAGCTTTCCCTACTCCATTTTTTTGTGTATGCTTGTAACAGCTCAATTTACCTTAACAACAACAAAAATAAGATCTGCTAGAATAATAAACATATGACATGAAAAAGTCATGTTCCCCTGTGTCCTTGTCAGCCACTTGTTTTAACATTGCCCATATTTCAATACCTCTAGTGTTTAAAAATGCCATTCATATGCTCTATTGGAATTCTCCCTTCTTCCATGTTTTCTGTGGGAACAAATTTTACATTCTGACAGAATTCTTTCAAACGTCATGGCCCTGGTGAATGCTTCTCTGAACTTTCTACTCTTCCTTTAAAAAAATGTTAATCATTTTCATTGGAAATGGCACTGTGACTCAAGTAGTACAGTGTTAGCCTTGAGCAAAAGAAGCTCAGGGACAATACCCAGACCCTGAGCTCAAGCCTCAGGACTAGCACACACACTCACAAAAAAAGAATAAGAATTCTTTTTTCTTCATATATTTTTTATTGTAATTAATAGAAGGGTTACATGATATTTACCAAATAGATGGTGCATTAATTCCCATACATTGATACCCTTTCACATGTCTTGGTCCCCATTTCCCTACCCACCACCCCCATCCCTCATCTTGTTTTCCCCCGTTCCCTATCCAATTTCAAATAATCAAATACAAATATATCCAATATATCAGGTAACAAAGTGAGATACTGTAACAATATGAGATAACCAAGGGACAGCAAAAGAGATGAGAGATAACATCAACAATCATTCATTATATGGCTTATGATTTCTATATCCTAGAGATCCTTTCATTTAGCATCATACTATATGGCTTTAAGTATCTAGGTTTTGCTCTATTGCAAATCTCTGCTAGGAGAGCCCAAGGTTTCTACTGATTATGACAAATGAGGGAAACCATTGAGCCTAAGTTCCTTTGAGTCCGGCTTACTTCACTTAATATGATCTTTTCTAAGTCTTTCCACTTCCTAACAAATGGGGCGATGTCATTCTTTCTGACAGCAGCATAGAATTCCATTGTGCACAAATACCACATCTTGTTGATCCACTCATCAACTGAGGGACATCTAGGTTGGTTCCATATCTTTGCTATGGTAAATAGTGCTGCAATGAACATTGTTGTGTTGGTGGATTTAGTATGCCCTAGTTTCTGGATGATTGGGTAAATGCCAAGTAAGAGAAAGGCTGGATAAGTGGGACTGCATTAAACTGCAGAGCTTTTGTATGGCAAAGGACATAGCTAGTAAACTAATCAGGAAACCTACAGAGTGGGAGAAGATCTTCACCAACCACACAACAGACAAAGGCCTCATATCTAAAATATATCAACAGCTCAAAAAATTGAATCACTCCAAAACTAATCCCCAAAGTAACAACCATCCCATTAAAAGATGGTCCTTAAAGAGAGTCTTCTCTGAAGAAGAAACAAAAATGGCCTATAGACACATGAAGAAATGCTCAACATCTCTGGTCATAAAAGAAATGCAAATCAAAACAACTCTAAGATTCCACCTCACTCCAGTTAGAATGGCCAGGATCAGGAAAATGAATGACAACAGATGCTGGAGGGGATGTGGCCAGGAGGGATCCCTACTACACTGTTGGTGGGAGTGCAAACTCGTTCAACCACTATGGAAAGCAGTATGGCAGTGCCTCAAAAGGCTAAACATAGAGCTCCCCTATGACCCAGCAATTCCACTACTTGGCATTTACCCAACCATCCAGAAACTAGGGCATATCAAATCCACTAGCACATCAATGTTCATTGCAGCACTATTCACCATAGCAAAGATATGGAACCAACCTAGATGTCCCTCAGTTGATGAATGGATCCACAAGATGTGGTATTTGTACACAATGGAATTCTATGCTGCTGTCAGAAGGAATGACATCGCCCCATTTGTTAGGAAATGGAAAGACTTAGAAAAAATCATATTAAGCGAAGTAAGCCAGGCTCAATGGTTTCCCTCATTCATCATAACCAGTAGAAACCTTGTGATCTAATAGCAAAGATTTGCAATAGAGGAGAAACTTGATACATAAGGCCATATAATATGAAGCTAATTGAATGGACCTCTAGGATATTGAAACAAAAGCCATATAAGGAATGATTGCTGTCCTTAAGGTGCTATGTTATCTCTCATCTCTTTTGCTGTTCCTTTGTTATCTCATATTGTCACAATATCTCACTTTGTTATCTGATATATTGGATACATTTGGATTTGGTTACTTGAAATTGGACAGGGAAGGGGGGAAAACCAAGAGGGGGGGTGGGGGGGAAGGAAATGGGGACCAAGACATGTGAAAGGATATCAATGTATGTGAATTAATGCACCTTCTATCTGGCAAATATCATGTAACCTTTCTATTAATTACAATAAAAATATTAAAAAAAACTAATAACAACAGATGCTGGAGGGGATGTGGCCAGGAGGGATCAGTACTACACTGTTGGTGGGAGTGCAAACTTTTTCAACCACTATGGAAAACAGTATGGCAGTTCCTCAAAAGACTAAACATAGAGCTCCCCTATGACCCAGCAAGAATAAGAATTTTAAGAAGCATAAAGTTAATAATGATTTCATTGTTCTGCCTCTACTTTTGTAACTTTTATAAAGTTGACTTGCATATCTCTATCATCAATAAATATGAACAGAGAACTTGAATTTTGTGTATGATGTAGTATCTAATTTTGTACCCACTTGACTCTAGGCAGTGTTTGCTTATGGTAAGAATGTAATAAAAACTTGTAGAATAAGTGAATAAATAAATGAATGAGTAAATAGCTCCCATGCTGCTGAAGAATTGTTACATTTATGAATAACAAATGCAAAGAGAACCATTCTTTAGTAATGGCCAGAAATTTTAAATATTCTTGATCTTCATGGTTTTCATGGGACAGAGGTGGGAGGGAGGAGAGCAATGATTTCTGATTCAGAACAAAGGCAACCTCAGCTGGCAGGATTTTGGGTTGGGTCTTACAGTGTGCCCATGGGAGCTGTTTGTAAGCTTAAATATGTAAGGACTCATTGAGAGAAAAAGCCCTGGATAGAGGGGATTAGTAGCATTGGTACCTGGGGATGTTTCAAGTTCCATCACAGCTGGCTCAACTCTTGGTTACAGCATATTTCCACCCATGTTTGGGAAACAGTTACTATCTTTCTTGAACTGGAGAATCACCTGGAGTAAGTAGCAAAAGCAAGGTGGGCTATGGAAGTAGAAGAGACCACGATCAGTGGACCCAAACCTTTGTAAGAGAGAATCCTGGTTTGGCCATGTAGGATTGCTTTCTTTCCTAGAAACTTCCTCTAGCATAATTGTACAAGGCTCTACCACGTAATTCCATGTCTGTAACCCTGACTGGATTTGACTGGTAAAGGTGAGTCAATTAGTCTTTCTTTGGACATTTCTGGCCTATTTAACCTACTGTTGCTGGCTAGGCTTTGACATGTCATTGAAAATATTCAGAGCTTGTGGTTTGGAGAGGCAAATACATCTACAATAAAGAGAAAAGAATGATGCAGATTGCCATAGGAAAAATTGCAAGAGATCCAGAATCCAGCAGGAGATAGAGAGTCTAGCCATGTATGTTACAGATTCTAGTCATTCCAGAAGTCAGGGAGCCTCTTTCACAGCTATTGGTTGTTGCTTTTGGTCTCATGAAACATTCCAGGACCATGGTGCTATGAGCCCTCTGTGTTTAAGCCAATTCCAGTTGAATTTCTGCCATTTGCCATTGAAGCTGTCCTAATAAATGTAAAGATGAAGGAAATAATGTTAAAGAAGAGAGATTTCAGCATGTGATGTTAGATGTACATTTGCCTGGAGGAAACAAAAAAGATACTCTACATTCTAAAGCGCCTACCAATTGGGTGCCAATGGTTCACACCTGTAATCCCGAGCTATTTCTCGAGGCTGAGAGATGAGGATAGTGGAAGGAAAGTCCTGAGATACTTATCTCCTGTTAACCTCCAAAATGTTGGAGGTGGAACTGAGGCTTAAGTGGTAGAACACTAGTCTTGAGTAAAAATCTCTGGAAAAACACCCAGCCCTTAGTTCAAGCCCCAGGACTGGTACATACACAAAAAGTACACATAAAAATATTTTGTGGGGCTGGGAGTTTGGCCTAGTGTTAGAGTGCTTGAAAAGCATGCAGAAAATCCCAGGTTTGATTCCTCAGTACCACACACATAGAAAAACCCAAAAGTGGTGCTGGGGTTCAAGTGGTAGAGTTCTAGCCTTGAGAAAGCCCAAGAACAGTGCTCAGTCCCAGAGCTCAAGTCCCAGGACTGGCAAAAAAACAAAACAAAACCCTATTTTGCCTGGGGCCAGAAGTATGGCCCAGTGGTAGAGTCCTTGCCTAGCATAGCATGCAGGAAGCTGTGGGTTCCTTTCCTTGGTGCTACATACACAGAAAAAGCTGGAAGTGGTATTTTGGCACAAGTGGTAGAGTGCTAACCTTGAGAAGCCCAAGGACAGTGCCCATCCCTGAGTTCAAGTCCCTCGAATGGCAAAAGAAGAAGAAGAAGAAGAAGAAGAAGAAGAAGAAGAAGAAGAAGAAGAAGAAGAAGAAGAAGAAGAAGAAGAAGAAGAAGAAGAAGAGAAGGAGAGGAGGAGGAAGAGGAGGAGGGGGGGAGGAGGAAAAAGAACTATTTTGTCTATTGTCAATGATGTAATCAGAAAGGGGCTTTACATTAATAATCACATGCAGAGATATTCTGGGTTTTTTCCTTTCATCTTTTGGGTGGCCTAGGAGGTGGTAATTGTAGAAGTAGCTGATGTGGAGGCTGAAGCTACTTCCCTTCTTTCAGTCCCCCTCTGGGGCTCCACACACCCAAGTTCGGATGGAGTGTAGTGAACCCCTGGCATTGTACACACCACTTGTAGGACCACCATGAAGAAAGAAAACCAGTCACCTAGATACTTCTTGCAGTTGCAAAGTCCACACCAAAGACTGATTATTATTCTCTCCAGAGTCAATGAAAAGAAAATAGTTTTTATTGTTCATAGTCCCCAAATGGAAAACTGGGAAATTTCTGAGGTAGAGCCAAGTGAATTTCCACATAAGCTCTGGAGTTCTATTCATAATACAAAAGAGACTTCTTATCAGTGGAAGGAAAGGCACAGCTTTTCTTAAAGTAAAATGAAATTTATGGGCACGGGGCTACTGCTGTTCGAAGCAGCCAAAAATGCTCTGTTTGTGCAACTTGAATCCTTTGGACACTTTCAAATTCAAGTGTGTTTTGCTTTTGATAGTTGGGTTGGACTAGTTTCCACATGCTCTCTACTTCCTGTCCATGTACAGGAACTCTCCACACCAGAAAAGGCTCTCAAGCAATTTCTTGCTCCGTATCAGGCATCCCAGAAAGCAAATGTCAGAAAGCTATATCATAAATGCAAAACTGATCATAATCTTTCCTGAGACCACTGCAGATGGGTAAACTGAGGCCAATGAAAACCAAGGGCTCATAATGTAATCTGAAATGGTAAGAGTTATACAGGAAACTTGTGAGTTCTGCTCAATGTAACTCCTGGTTCATCTCCAATTATAACTATGAGGATGGAAGTATCTCCAAAGCATGCTTTACTGCCCTATTTCAAGGACCCACAAAACTCTGCTTACCTTGTTAGGTTTCTCTGAAGCTTTGGAAACTGTTCAACCACAGGTATTCCCCGCAGTAGGCTGAAAGTAATGTCTCAGGTGTAAACCTTCAACAATGATTTTATTAACTTCTAATCTTTTTGAGGGACAGTGGTAAAGTGTGTTCTACATGATTTTCTAGCAGAGATGAGCCTCGGTGGGTGCACAGCAGTAATAAACTAAATTATATATAGATATAGATTACATTCTATTATATATAGGTATACTTTTACCTATATATAGGTATGTTTTTACCTCCGAGTCACCAAGTCAAACTGTGCTAGACACTATGCTGCCTGGACCCCAAGGTGGGGAATTTCACTGGTCACACAACAGAAGCAGCTACTTATTCCTGTGTGTCTGCTTTTTGTTGGCCCCCTCTACTATGTACATGCACCGGGAACAATCTCTGCAAGGCAGGCGTCCATGGCCTGATGATGTAACTTCAGATGATGTTATCTTTACCCAGTTCATGAATGGTAGAGTTGGGATCCGACCCAGATGCATATGGATCCAAGGCCCATGTTGTTTCTGTGTGAACAGAATGTTTGGGTTTCCCTCAAATTCTTCTACAAGCTTTTCCTGTCTTAGGTTTGGCTTTTGATCAAATGTGGCCACTCTGGCTACTGGCTGTAATGATGTGTATTAGGGGAAAGGATTAGTGCAGTCTATTCCAGAGCTACGTCCTACAGATCTGAGCTGACACTAATTCTAGAGAGCCTAAAGCAGCCTTGTGGACCCCTATTAGACTGGACTTGGTAGAAATCAGTCAGCAGAGTTCTGGCTGAAATCTACCTCAGGATGCCCAGTGAGTCCCCGCACATATTTTCTGAGTTATTTCCTCCCTTTTCACCCACAATCAGGATGGCTGTCCTCAGCAGATGCCAGAATCCTCACCTTGATTCCCTGTTAGGAGGAGTAAGAGGTTTTATGGAAGAAAGGATCATGTAGATACTCCCCAAACTGCTCTTCCTTCCTTCATATCCAGAAAATGAATCAGAACACATCTCAGTAGGACCTGCATCACTTTCAAAAGCTTTTAGAATGGCAAGGCTGATGGTCCTTATGACATCTTCATTCAAATCAGCAGGCTAGGCATGTACAAAAACCGTATGGATTATGGGAGATGACAATGGACCACCATAAACTTATCCAGATGATAGTTCTGAGCACAGTTGCAGGCGGAAATGTTGTATCTTACTGGGAAAAGTATCAAGAATATACTCAAAAGTATCACTTTTACATGAAAAAGATAGCAGACTACATTTCTCCTGTAGAGTGTTAATTTTCTGTTCTTAATCACAAGGTAAATCATAGGAACCTCTATTGCCAGGATTTGGGGAACAGGATACTGAAAGTACTCATATTGCCACAATTAAACACAGATCAGAAAAATATGGCAAAAAAAATCCTTATAAAGATTTGAGGATAGTTCAGTGAGTAGGATTTTTGAGTATTCGGTGATTTTGAATCATGCAAGATATACCCTCTAAGGTAAATCTTAGTAAGTTTCCTTGGCTCTTAGAGACAGCATGAATTGCACTTGAGAATCCTGATTTGAATAATTTTTTACATTATTCCGAAGATTTCCTCTGCCGTGTTATGGTGCAGCAAGGAGGTCCTTACTATATGCTAGCATCATGCTTTTGGGCCTCTCAGACTCCAGAACCTGGTACTAACTAAATTTGTAATCTTTATACATTTTGTTATGACAACAGAAAATGAACAGACACCTACACTCCAGTGTAGCCTGCTTCTGAAGCTCTGATACTTCAGTTTTTCTCAAACACTTTGCTTCAAGATGAGACAAGGTAGAGGGAATTCTCTCTTCTAGAGGAGGGAAATAAATGAGATCAACTCACATGAAGGAAATCTAGACAATTTGGTTTTAGCCAGAGTGGACTGCTGTTTGATGCTACCTCCACTTAATGCTATGATAAGGAAGTTCCCATAGAAGCAAGCTAATGGCTGTTTACTTTGTGTGAAGGAGAAATTATCAGAGACAAGAATATACATGGATTCCTTGACAGTGGTGAATGTTATGGCTGGTTGATTAGAAGTACCAAGAGAACCAAATTGGAAAAGGGATGACAAAGGAGTTTAGGAAAGAGTATGTGAATTGACCTATGGTGGTGGATACTTCATATCTTAGTCTTTGAAAAATAGTTTTATTATCTTTAAGTAGTTGGACAAAGGAGTTGCCATTCACCAAAGCAGTTTCTGAATACAGTGCACATTGACCAATGTCATCGCCTTCAACATTCTCACCAACCCCTCCCAACCCATCCCTTCCCTAACTTACCTTAATTTTAGCTAATCTATTGAACTATTTTGCCATTTATCAATGCAGTTCATGTATACAATGACTCTTGATCTATGCCATCCTTTCACCCCCCCTTTTATCCCACCTCTTCTCTTATAATTCTCATTTCTATGGTGTATACAATGAATTCTTGCCCGCATTCTCTTTCCTTCTCTGTTTCATTCTTCAACCCCTTTTCTCTTGGCTCCAACTTCCTCTTTTATAAGAACCCATTTCCTTGTACTTATTTTGTTGGACTTTGACTTACTCTTTTTAAAAGAATTATACTATTTATAGTCTCCATTGAGTCTATTACACTTCAGTTAATTCATTTATAACCCTTTGCTTACCACCCTGTGTTTGCTTGAAGTTTTTTTTTTTTTTTTTTTTTTAGGCACATCCTAATACCACAAATGAGGGAAATCATGCAACCTATGCTTCTCTGGGTCTGGTTTACTTTGTTTAATAGATAAATATTTTTCTAGGTCTTACCATTTCCTTACAGACATTTTAATATCATTCTTTCTGATGGGTGAGTAGAATTCCATTGTGAATATATACATTTTCTCAATCCATTTATCCATGGAGGGGCATCTGGTTTGATTTCATGTCCTGGCTATAGTGAATAATGCTGTAATGAACATGGTTGTGCTGGTAGCTTTAGTGTGGCCTTGTTTGTGTTCTATTGGATAAATGACCAAGATTGGAATTGCTGGATCATAATGTAGTTCTAGTTTTAGGTTTTTGAGGACTCTCCATAGTACTTTCCGGAGTGGCTGAACAAGTTTACACCAACAATGTAGTAGTGTTCCTTTTTTGCAACATCCCTGACAGCACCTGTTAGTTTTAGTTTTTCTGGGTAGTGGGGATTTTAATTGGAGTGAGGTGAAATCTCAGTGTTGTTTAGATTTGCATTTCCTTTATGGCAAGACCCATTTCTTTATGTGTCTATTGGTCAGTTTTACTTCTTCTGAGAAGTTTCTCTTTTAAGTCATTAGCTCATTTATTAATTGAGTTGTTTATTTGAGGGCTTATTTGAGGGGGTTAAATTTTTAAACTCTAAATCTATTGTGCATCTTATTCTAATGCTCTGCAAAAGGTGAGACTCTTTCTCGTGGATGACTCTTTCTATGAATACCCCGCAATTTCTTTCCAAGGCTACACCAGTACTCATATCACAGATTCCTGAGTGGATGATCATGTTGGTGGAGATGGAGGCTATGTATGGACCATTTCACCAAATGGCTCTAGCTCTTGCCACTGCTTAATACCCATGCTTTCAGCTGCAAAGAATAATTTTTCTACAACTGCAGAGTCCATCAAGCAACCATAAGTCTGTTTTGTTTTGTTTTGTTTTTCAAGGATGACTATCTAGGTTTCCTCACAGGAAAACAACCAGACTTCCCGTTTACCAGCTTTACCAGTGTTCACTGAACACTAGAGAAATCTGTATTAGCAGATCAAGAGGGTCAGCAGATGGGCTATATTTGTCATTTTGTACTCTGTTTACATTTTCTTTGATGTCCCTTTTACTCCAACCAATATTGTAGCAACCATTTCATACAGGAGTAAATTGAGTGCTATGACTTAGTTGTACCAGTTCTCTACTTATGCTTACTTTCTTTTTGGGGCCTAGAGCACTAGTGTAGCAAACCTACAGTAATTTGTCCCTTGATGTATAGCTCTTAGTGCATTCAATACAGTTTTTCAAGGAATTCATTGACATAGAGCCTTACTTGGCTATAGCAATAACTATTATTGATTGCACTCCTGTACTGATTTCCTTGTTCGACTGCTTCCAGTCCTATTCAGATTTTTGGGAGGCTTACCTGAATGAACTATCAACACAAAGCCCTTGTTTAAGTTTTTTTTGTTTTTCTAGCAGAAATAATATCAAGACTAGTTCTTTCCAGCCCCTTCTACTTTAAGAGGTTTTGATGAGTGGATTCTTCTTGCCTTACCAGCTTTAGGTATAAAACCCTGGCCCTACCATCATTCTATTCCCTTCCCAAGACACAACGAGAGATTGAAAGAATGCTCCAAGTACTTTTTCATTCATTGGGTAAATATCTGTCACCTGAGTACTGTTATAAACATGAAGAATTCAACAGTGAGCAAAACCTCACTATGAGGTCTGTGGAAAATTGAAGAGCAGATAAACAATGGAAAGACAGTAGTATTAGATCAAATCTATTTTCTTTCATGAAACAGAAAATTTCTCTCTGAGAATGTCTTATTCACTCTTATTATAACTGAGCTTCATTAAAAAAAACCTTTTGAGTGAATGAATAGAAATTCTGAATGTAGAAAATTATTCAGATTATAGGACTCAGGTCACGTGCCCTGCTCATGGCTCTATGATCTACATGTTGGCTCACCAGCTCAGTTCAAGAGAAAAACAAGACTCCTCTCCCAAAGTCCTTTCATTACAGCACAATAATTTTTTCTCTTCATGAAAGCATTTACTTTTCCATTTTAATTAGCATCAATTAGTTGTATCAATGATTGTTCATTTTGACATACCCATATATGCACACATTATCCCTTGATCGCTCACCCCCTCCATCCCTCTCCCTTACCCACCTACCCTCTATTATTTTGTATTTTGAAAGAACTACAGAAAAATTCAAACTAGTTTAAAGGATATTTTAAAAATACTACTTTATAATCACTAGGATGGGCAGACATAAAAAGAAAAAAATAACAAATGTTAGTAAGGATATAGAGTTATTGTAATCCTCTTGTAATGGCAGAAATATTCATTCAATAACATAGCCATGTGTATGACAAACCTACAACTAGCATTATACTTAGTGGTGAAAAGCTAAAGCCATTTCCTCTAAAATCAGGAATGAGACGACGATGCCCACTCTCTCCGTCCCTCTTTAACATAGTATTAGAATTCCTAGCCAAAGCAATAAGGCAAGAAGCAAGTATAAAGGGGAACCAAATAGGGAAAGAGGAAGTGAAACTTTCCCTCTTTGCCGATGACACGATTCTGTATTTAAAGAACCCTATAGACTCTACTCCCAAGTTGCTTGAGCTGATTTGAAATTTTGTCAAAATGGCAGGGTATAAAATTAATAACCCTCAACAATCAACTGCTTTCCTGTGTGCCAACAATGGGAAGAGCAAGGCAGAAATCAGGAACGCAACTCCTTTTGCAGTAGCCTCAAAGAAAATAAAGTACTTAAGAATTAACTAAGAATGTAAAAGACCTTTTTGATGAGAACTTTAAAACCCTGAAAAAGGAAATTAAAGCAGAACTGAGGAAATGGAAAAACCTACCATGCTCCTGGATTGGAAAAATCAACATCGTGA
The DNA here is from genome assembly GCF_031878675.1 of Megascapheus bottae. Lineage (NCBI taxonomy): Eukaryota > Metazoa > Chordata > Mammalia > Rodentia > Geomyidae > Megascapheus > Megascapheus bottae. Next base: position 13,573,011 of record NC_143526.1, read on the forward strand.
AAATGGCAATCCTGCCAAGGGCTATCTACAAATTCAACGCAATACCCATTGACATCCCAATGTCATTCTTTTTTTTTTTTTGGTGGGTCATGGGGCTTGAACTCAGCCTGAGTTCTGTCCCTGAATTCTTCAGCTCAAGGCTACCATCTTACCCATGAGCCAAGTTCCACTTCCTGTTTTCTAGAGGTTAATTGGAGATAAGAGTCTCAGGTCCTTTTGTGCCCATGCTGGCTTTGAACCTTGACCCTCAAATCTCAGCCTCCTGAGTAGCTAGGATTACAGGGTTACACCACACCCTCTTCCCAATGTCATTCTTTAAAGAAATAGAGGAAGCAATCCAAAATTTCATATGGAATAATAAAAGACCCCATATAGCAAAAACAATCCTTAGCAGAAAGAACAACACTGGAGGAATATCAATTCCAAACTTTAGACTCTATTACAGAGCTATAGTAACCAAAAACAGCTGGGTACTGGCGCAAGAGCAGGCCTGAGGACCAATGGAATAGAACTAAAGACCCAGAAATCAGTTCGCAGACCTATGGCTACCTAATCTTTGATAAGGGAGACAAAAAATAGGATAGAAGAAAGACAGCCTCTTCAACAAGTGGTGCTTGCAGAATTGGTTGAGCACAAGTGGAAAACTAAAGTTGGATCCTTCTATGTCATCCGGCACCAGGATTAAATCCAAAGGGATCAAAGACCTTGAGGTAAAAGCAGATGCACTGAAAACTTTACAAGAAGGAGTAGGAGATACACTAGGACTCATTGCCACAGGTTGAATTAAGACCCAGAAATACAACAAATTAAAGCAAGTTTGGACAAATGGGACTGCAAGAGATGAACTATTCTGGGAGCCTCCAGCAGAACCAATCCAGCAAATTCCTCCACTTTAGTCCTTTAAAGCTCATCCTCATCCTCCTGCACTATGAGAGAACAAATTTTCCATTATTTTACATTAAATGTGCAGCATTTAGTTGTGACAGCAAGAGGACAGTCACATACATGGCAAACATGGCTCAACATCTGGTGAGTGATCAGGTTTTGAGGTCAGTGCTAAGGTTCCTTGACCCTCTGAGAAGCTCTTATTAGAAATCCCTCCCCAAAAATATTTGGCATCATGATAACACATCATATTATTAGAGAAGGAATGAGCCAATAGAGTACCCAAAAGAGAAAGAAAGTAATCAATGTGTGAGTCATTTTTAAAGGACTTTGTCTCAGCTTACTTAAATCTGCTGTTCATAAGGAAGGCAGATTTCATTTACTAAAAGATAAGATTAGGAATTCATCACCTTAGGTTTGTTGACATTCCCACACAAGTGTAGTGATCCTGTGATACAAAGCCATACAAAGACTTCCTGAAATGCTATCAGAGTCTGCCAGCAAGGAAAGGACCGGTTAGCTTTGTGCAATGGGCCAGAGTTACGGAAGAATCTGGGCAGATTATAGATCTGTGTTGCCAATAAAGCATGTACTGTGCTCCATGATTAGATCCAATTTCTGTCTGTTTGGAATGAATCAGGAGCCACAACTCATCTCAGGGAACCAGAGAAGAGGTTGCCTTTCAGCTGAGGAAGGGACAGGGGATCAGTTCACAGCCATTGTCCATGGCTCAGATAAGTTGCTGAGGCGTGACTGCTCAGAAGTGATCTTCTGCTGATTCAAGGCTCAAGTGTCACTGTGGTCTGAGAGGCCTAAAGGAGGCTTGGATAATCGAAATTTCTGTCCCTCATCTGTGAAAAGATGCCGGAAGACTGAGTGTGACAGTGTGATTGAAAACACTTGGTTCATGGGAACTGTAGGCTTACCCATCAGTTCTACCATTGTAGTGGACTTGGGTTTTTCTGGTAGGGAAGAGATCAGTCATAGAAAGCAAAAATAGTCTCCAGGAAAACAGACTGGAGGGGAAGAGGTGGGTGTGTATTTAAGGCACACACTTAAAGAAGACATTGGCTTTCTAGGTTTGGCCTTAGAATCTGTGCTCTAGGACTAAGAAAGAACCTGTTGGATTTTCCAGATTCAAGGCCTAGCTTTATAGCTTCTGGTTGAGTAAATTGAAGCAAGTTACTCTCTGGCCTTTATCGATTCATTTGTAAAACAAGGATAATAACCACCTCATGAAGCTTACGAAGAATCAAATATCAGATACTTGGAACAACAGTAGTTGATTTGTAACAAATGTGCCAGCATTGTCTGCAGCACTTACAGTTATTATCATTATTATTAAAACAATTTGTTTTTATTTGCTTTTTTTGAACTGACACTGGGCCTAGGCACTGTCCCTGAGGTTTTTTTTGTTGTTGTTTTTTTGTTTGTTTGTTTTTCACTCAACACTAGCACTCTGCCACTTGAGACACAACTCCATTTCTGACATTCTGATAGTTAACTGGAAATAAGCATCTCATGGACTTTTTAGCTTTAAAGCATAATCATCTCAATTGCCTGAGTTGCTAGGTTTGCAGGTATAAGTCAAGGGCACCCTGAAAATTTGAGGGTATTTTAGACATTAACACTTTGCAACCAAAAAGAGGCGACAAAAACAAGAGAAAGTTGTGTTCCACAATGGCTGGTAGCTGGCTGAGCTTCCTGAGAATGGGAGGAAGACGCCAGGCCAAATCACCTCCTCTCCAAGCAGGAACAGAGGTTCTGGTCTCTTGCATCCTTTTCTACAATTCTATCACATTTGAAACCCATTCTTAAATTCCTTCCTAGTTATTGAGCTCTGCCTTCCTTCCCATCTATCAAAGGTTTTCCTTTGGCTCTCTACTGCATTAAAATGCCTTTATTCTCTAGTCAGTACTCTTGGCCCTTGAGATGTCATTACCCTGCAAGTAGCTGTTAGGGCATCTACACAATGGGAAAAAACAAGAGCACACAGATAAACCAGAGCTGCCAACTTAGTACCCTCAACAAGTCCTCTCTGTGGACAATTAGGGCCAGAAGATAAATATTGACACATTAGGCTATTTACTCGTTTATTTTCTGCTGATTGTCTGGGCAATCTGATGGGGGCAAAATTCCACTTTTCTGATAACTGATTCCTGGCTAATAGAAACAAATAAAGTAAAGGCGTCTGTCCACAATGAATTGGGCAAGCCCATTGTGGGGAACTGCTAATCGGATTAAATGGACTCCCAGCTCTATTTGCAGCCACCAAAGTCCCTTGAACATTTTTCACATCTGAAGGGTAGCCATCATGGTGGCTCCCTTGCTGTAGAAATCAAATGGGGAGTCATAAGCAAAGGCTTAAAATTATAGCAAACGTGGAATGCAAGCGAACTACATGGCAGGGTAAAAACCCATGCCGAATCATTGCCACTAAGCACACGAGCAGAGAAAGTAGTCCTGGCCAGGGAGCTGCAGAAACCAACATTCATCCTTCTAAATATATATTTTCTCTATTTTACTTAAAAAAACTGTTGATGAAGGAGTTGTGTAAACTCGATCTATACATCTACCAGAATAGCAGAAGTCTTGTTGAGCTCATTCTGGATTCAGGGGGGGTAAGGGGGGGAATGCATCTCTCTGATTTTGCCAATTTATCTAGAAAATATTACAATTTAATCTGTGTTAATAAAAGACCAACCGGGTAACAATGCCTGGGGTTTTATGTGTCTGGCTGGCTTCTATTAGCATTTAAATCTGCATCCATTACATTAGTCTCTTAAAATAAACACAAACATTTATGCGAGTGACAATTCGAGTTAGCCTTAGTCAGTCTTAAATAATGTCACTCAACTCGGCATTTGGACCGAAGCCTGTGAATCATGAGGTATATTTTTGCCTACAGTCTGATAATTTTCAAAGCTATTGGCAACCTGGGAATTTTCCTTCCTTATCACCAGGGCTCAGCTAACTTCACTAAGACTAATCAGGCTGGGAATCATTCATTCAAGGATTGCGTGATCATGTTTTTCTTTAGCTGTGACAGCTGCCTCAGCCACATTAGCAATGCAGATTAGTCAGCCTAATAGGTTAATGCAGAACACGCAAAAATTAGGTTTAATCCCCAGTGAAATAATCTAACATTTTCACATTTCTTGATGTTGGGATAGAGACATTGCTGGTGACTCAATTAGGTGTAATATAGATCAAAGCAAATTTACCTTCTGGCTGAACCTTTCCCTAGTTTAGACAGAAGAATATAGCAAGGGCCCTTTGCTAATTGGAGAATAGCTGCAGGGAAAATTGCTGTGAGCAGAACTCTTTGGGCCTAGAATAGACAATTGACATATTTTGCAAATACCCACATCTATTACTTTTCCATGCTTTCCAGTAATGCTGCAACTAAGAACAGATGCAAACTCCTGTGTATCACCCGTAACTGTGACACACACACACACACACACACACGCACACACACACACATATACACACACACACTCAATCCACACCTTTTTTTATGTTCTGTCCAGGAGGATCACAATTGTGTTCTGAATGGGCCTGCATTGTGAAAGGAACAGAAAAGGAATGAGAGGGTGTGTAATGTTTTCATTCTGGCGAATAGCATATCAAACACCCATCTCTTTCAATCATAAAGAGAAAGACACAAAAAAATTACATGCCCTCAGTTGCCAAATTATTTTTTTTGCCTTGACATCTTAATTCTTAATCCTTGTGTGTGGTCAAATCAGTCTACTATAGGCAACCAATCAAGCAATTATTTCTAAATTATATTTGCCCAACTCACATTGATTGGCCATTCTTTTCTTATTGGGTTAGCTCATTAATTCTGAGCAGCTTGCTTATTATGCCTTCCACATCATTTTCCTTCCGAGCCTATCTGCTCCAACCAGCCTGCTGATGTTTCAAGATGCCATGGTGGGGGGGGGGGGCGAGCAACCAGCGATCTACACATTGTCTCCTCTAGCAATTACAATTCACATTGCTGATTAACTTTGATGTGAAAACTAATGAGATAAGACAAGTTATCAAGGCGGACCTGATCGTCATTCCATTTCTACAGCATTTGCCACCGGTGAATGACAAAAAACTAATGAAGACATATCTGACAGCAGGCTGAGCCGTGGCAGGTTTCAGCGCCCCATCACCAGAGCTCGGCCCCCTTCTCATGGTCTATCTGAGACACATTGGAATTAGCTTAATAATGAAAACACTTCATCTAAATGGACACATGTTTACATTAAAATAACTACATGATAAATAGATGGCAGAGATTTTATGCCTTCTTGAGTCTAAACAACAAAGTAAAAATGTGTTCTAGTATTCACTAAATCATTCGGAGGAAAATTCAATTTAAGCTATTATACTTATCATGGATCACGCTCTCTGTTTATGGGTAACAAATGTCGGTTTTCGAAGGGCTGGAAAGGGGCTCACTATGAGAACAGGAATGATTTACTTTGTTAAGATGGTAATAGGCAGATATGCAGAAGTACAATATTGGAAAGATAATGAACTTGTTCAGCCAGTAATAACTTGCTGAGGTGAGAAGCTCCAGTGGAATGACCTTTCCAGGTGTACGTTTTTTTTATAAGTTGTCTAATTTTCCGAACCCTGAGACTTGGTGACCCATACTTTCTGTTCACATGTGTGTTGAGTTCCAGTGCTTTCTGCACAAGCACCTAATTATAACAAATACAAAGCATTTCTCTGGATATAGTCACACACACACAAACACATACACACACTTTTTTTTTCTTAAACTAACAAGGAAAGACCAATATCACAATAGAAATGTTCTTTAGATATGATTTTGGGGACTAAGCATTAAATAGTAGAAAAAGTATGCCTTTCATTACATTGGTTAAATAAATGGTTGCATATGAGCTTTGATAAAGTTCATATGCATTTATGTGGCTAAAAGAATTCTAAGGCATTTCTGCACTCACAACATCTTTGCTACATTAGCTTTAAAAATATAAAAGAGAGTCAAATATTGATTTTTTTTTACAGATAACACAGCTTTTCTGACAAGTCATTTTGTTATATTTTGATCAAATCATTTCCAAAAACATCTGAGAAAGGAGGAAGTGTTCCTTTTCTCAAAGAAAGCTTGATTTCCCAATAAGGTGTATGTATGTATTGTATTTTTCATTACTCCACACAAATATCATGGGAAAATGCTAGAGAAAAATAGTCAAAATGAGTGCTGGCATACCTTTTAAAAAAAGTTAATTTTTTTTACTTTAGTCAAATATAATTTGAAATGTTTTTAAGGCAACTATCTACAAATATCAATTCCAGTTTTATGTTTTGGTATTTTTAAAAAAGGAATACATAAATACTATTGGCATTCACAACAAAATCCCTCTTCCTTCTTCACTACACCCCAACACAAACAACAGCCACCACAGCACCCACAAAACAAAACACAAAATTCACGCAAATCTACACATCTTGAGGCGACCTTACAGAAATCTACCATACCGCATCTGATGAAAGTTAAAAGTACTGGTTTAAAGATGAAGAAACAAATTAGTACTTCAGCGAGGGATTAAGTTTAAAAGCTCTTCTCAGAACCGAAGATAAATCCTGTATATTAGAAGATGCTATAAAAGTACTTGCGTAAGAGCTAAAGGCACAAGTGGAAAGTTGACCCCCAAAATGGGTTGATGATGATCTGCGAAGTTTATAAAATTCTTCCATAATAAAAGGAGCCCATAAGTAACACCCCCACCACACACAGACACACACACACACACACACACACACACACACGAAACACAGAAGCAATTGTGTTAGAAAAACGGATTTCCAATTTTGACTCAAGTGACAAAATTAAACCCATCTGAACAAGGGCTGGCTGATTTCTTCTTTCAAACCTGCCTATTCCCCTCCCCCCCCCAATACTCTGGCTTCTTTTAGCCTAGTTCTCTCTTGAATTCTCTCCTGGTTATGTTTACCACTCGATTCTAATGTTAATTAGAGACATACACATCCGTATTAGTAACCCACATTTTCATTAGCACAGCCCACCCTGCCAAATGAAAACCCGGTAGTGTGTAATGTCTGCGTGTGAGCCAACAATGCAGAGATGGCTGCTTTATTGAACACACATATCTGACATTCTTTCCTCCCTGGTGTTAATTTTCCCTTTCTGAGTCGTCTTATTATGCTATCTCTAGCATGGGTGGCAGGTTCCTTTTTAGCCTATTTCTTTAATCTATTTTAATAAATAATTACAGGCAGGCTACAGGATTTATTCATTCCAGAGGGTTACCTTCTTCACATTTTTTCCCCTGCTCAAGGAGACCCAGCGATAATCAGGGAGGACTGGAATCTCTCTACACAATGTCATTATGAGTTCCCATTTAAAATGAAAAATGTATATTACACTTAAAAGCAAGGCAAGGTTAGCGCCTCTTGCCAGGGAATGCTCAACAGCGAGGAACATTCGGTCACACATCCCTCTAAAAAACTAGAGAGGGAAAATGCAAGAAATAGAAAAATCACTACAAAATAATTTAAAGACATTAAGTAAGAGTGTCAGGAGAACAACGAATTATGCCTTTTGTCTCTCCACAATAGGGAATAGTTATTTTTCACTGGGTTGTTAGAGAATATTATGCCTAAACTAATGTCTCTACATTTGCTAGTGTAGTATTTAGGGCTTATTATTATTACTATTGAACACAAAATAATCTTATTCTATATTTCATAGCTTATTCCATGTTGCCCAGTACATATTATAATATACAATATATTGATTTAGATTCTCACAGCATAGGATTTTTCTCTCAGGACAGGATCCTTCATTGGTTTCTACAACCCTCATTCTACAAACAGGTTTGAATAGAGTGAAGCTTGCTACTCAGTTTTATTTATTTTTAAAATTCCTCAGTAGGTGTGCAGGCTGAGGGTATTTCACCAGTGAACTTCATTTCATTGAAAGCAAATTTTGCCCCTATCTTCTTCATCGCAGATAGTCTGTGATCAGAAACGAACTTCAGAGTTAGCTGCAGAGTAGATTTGCAGTATTTATCTTTGGAGGCTTGGGAATAAATTCCATCATTAAGTGCTTGCTGGCTTGAAGTGTTGCTAAATGGTTCCTCCAAAATGGGTCCTAAAATTTGTTCACATAAGTGATTTGATAATGAGAATAAAAAGATTTGCTTTGAATATATATAAACACACACATATATATTCCATCTTGGCTAATGTTTTATTTAAAATAGTTACAGTGTGCCTTTTGATTTGGAGCTTAAAGTAAATAATATTTGTACATCTGAAACATACTCAAGACAAATGAAAAGCCTCTAGATGCTTTTGTGTAAGATATTTGAAGGGCTCTACAAACTTAAAAGGACAACCTCAATTAAGCTCATCTTCATCTGAAAAAAAAAGTAGCAACTGAAAGCTGAATATATTAGATAATACACACTTGCTGCAGAGCATTCTCTCAGCTATTTAAGAAATAAATTTAAAGGAAAAAGAAAGGAAGAAAGGGGGAAAGAAGAAAAACATTCTTGATAACCAACCCAAAGCTGGCCTGGAGTGTGTCTCCATGCTAATTTTGCTTGAAACTGTTTAACTAACTCTATTGAATAGATATCCATATTCAACAAAGACGTAATTAATGGCAACATTTCCTTCAGCCTCAAGACATCATAACAAGCTGCAAAGTACAAAAAGATTTTTATGGGAACTAATTTAAGGACAAAGGATTGACCTCTCGCATTTCATTAAATAACCAGAGGGAGGGAAAAAAAAGCAGAATGACAGCATTCATCCCAGTTCATTTCAAGCAGTCAATTTCAAAATGCAAATCGCAATCTGCAGATGTTGGAGGCTGATATAGATATTTTTAAATATCATTTGTTCGATTTAAGACATCAGACATTTGAATTTTAAATAAAAATCAAAACCAATTTTGGGTTTCATTTTTAGTCAGGCAATGAATGTATTCATGGTGCATTGAAGGTCTTTAGGTTAGCTATGTTTTCAAGTGTCTAAAACTATTCTTGTAAACCATTAATTTTATATATTATTTCCAAAACCTTTTAATGGAGAAGCTCCATTAAGATACATATTATTCCTGATTATTGTACCAAGTGAGAAGTGGTGCATTTTAAGTAGAGAGTTGAGAAGGATAAAAGCAATCATTCAAATCAGAAACCTGATTCTTGGATTAAAAAATTATATGTGGCAGACTTTACAGTTTTCTGCTTGCAGTACTGAAATAAAATCAGAGACTGTCTCCTACGGAACATTCGCTGGGCCTGGGAAGTGCTAGCAGCTCACCCCTGTAATCTTAGCTGCTCAGATGGCTGAGATCTGAGGATTGCAGTTCAAAATCAGCCCAGGCAAAAAAGTCTGTGAGACTGAAAAATAAGCTAGAAATAAACCTGTAGCTCAAATGGTAGAGCATTAGCCTTAGGGAAAAAAGCTAAGGGACAGTACCCAGCAGGCCCTGAGTTCAAGACCCACCCTCCCCCAGGCACACACATACATACACACTGAGGCATATTACTGCTTTTAGAATTCTGATCTTTTTTCTAGCTCCAACCTGGCTTTATTTATTTTTATAGTGTCTTTTATTATTTGAATTACTATGCATTTTACTTATGGTTGGTCCTATCCCTTTCAAAATAGAATACAAGCTTCAAGAAAAAGCAATGAATTTTAACTGTCCTCCAGTACCAAATCCTGTGTCTAGTCTTTCACTAGTCACATGTAGCTCTTTAAATTTGACACTAATTGATACTGAAACAAATTAAAAATTCATTTTCTCAGACTCAGTAGCCACATTTCAAATGTGTAGAAACAATATGGGCTGGTCACTGCCATACTGGATTGTGCAGATAAAGGACAGAAAATTCTATTGTATAGCACTAGATCAACAGTGGCTGGCACATAGTAGACACTTAATAAATATATGTTGAGGTTGAATTTAAAGGGACAGTGAAGGCTATTTCTAGGGATAAGGGATGTTTGCAACTTTCTCCTATGTCATCTGCTTAGACTAAGCAAGGCAAGCCTGGTTTTCCAGAGAGCTCTCTTCATGTATTTCATCAGAGAAGGGAGATGCATATTTTAAGGGTGTGCTTTGTTTGGATCAGGAAAGATTATGCAGATCACTTTTTCATCTTTTCATGGAGAGTGTATGAGGTAGGTGACAGGAGACATCTCTGACCTCTGCTGTAGGGAGGGAAATTAAGGTTCTAGGGGATCACTATCCCATGAGGACAGGATGGAAAATGTTGAGATGTCTGTCATGGAGTTAGTGCTTTCCTGCTTAGCCCATAGGCTTCCAAAGATGTTTCTGGAAGTCATTTAATAAATTAAGCATTGAATTGAATTAGCAATAACATTAAAATAATCAAAACTGGCTTCTACTCATTAATTATCACTATCATCACTGCCATCAGTTAAATTTGATTCCATGCCACATACATTCTCATTTAATCTTGACATTAGTCTTTTAATATAGATGATACTTTCCCAACTTATATACCTAAAGAGTTAGAGGCTAAAAGGAGGAAGGAGATGAGACACAAAGTCTCATCTAAATAAAGAGCATTTAGGGACTTGGACCAGAACTGGAGATATTGTTTAATATGCCCTGCCTGACTGTCAAAGGTTTTCAATTAAATCTCCATAAGATATTTTTCATTTCTTCAAAATCATCTTGTCTTCCTTTCCCTTATAGGCAGATAGATTAATGGCACAATCAGAGTCATTGATATTGTATATGGAGAAAAATTTAAATAATACATTTGGTGCCAGGAGAAAGAAGAAAATGAATACCCATTAGGACTCCTGGGATGGCCGGTGGGTAGTGTTGAACAGATAATGAGATAGCACAAAAGAAGGGGGCCAGGAAGGGAATTTAGGAATCTTTCAGTTGTGTACCTGGGCTTCTTGGTTCATGATGGGTGAAGGATAAATTGCTATGATGATGTGATTGTGCGTGGAGGTTATGATACAACAAGAGGAGGGTTTTTTTATTTCTATAAATTTGGACTCTCTTTAAGTTAGATTCCAACTGTCCACACTTCCTGGTACTACAAGGCATTATAGTGCCAATAAAACAAGATCCATTTCCATTTCTCTGTTATTCTAAGTAACAGATGATAAAAATAATAAGTGGAGTAGAAGCCTATTTTGAAATATAACTTGGAGCTTCTGAACATTCTAACCTACACTCTTGATCAAAGATACAAAGTAAACCATCATAAGTGTTATTAAATAAAACTTCCTATTAATATACAGAAGGAAGAGTCTACTGGCAAAGGGCAATGGTTTGTGAGAACTTGGAATTCATGACTGATCAAAATCTCAGCTCCTAGAGATGTTAACCTGATTTCCAAATAAAGCAAGGAGGATGTCTTAGACAGTCTTGGTTCATAGAGGGGACAAATTATAACACACACACACACACACACACACACACACACACACACACACATTTGGCTACATGCTCTAAGTAAAAAATCGGGATGCCTAGTCACACCTGGACAGTACCTAATTTCTAGGCAAATTCTGAATGTGAGTGACAGGCTGAGGCATAGTCTGTATTTCTATCGTGTGGTGGCAATTTAGAGAGTAGTGTTTTCTCTTTTTTCTCCAGAAAAATACATGTCTTACAAATTTGTTCATGTTTTAACTTTCCATTAGAAACAAAATAAGAAATGCAGCAGTGATACTCACTGTGTTGTAATACAAATTGTGGGTAGGGATGGGAGGGGAAAAAAGAGGAGGGAAAGGATAATGGTGTAAAAAAAAATCTCATCTTTACTTGATTATATAACTGTAACCTCTTTGTACATCACATTTATAATAACAATAAATGACATTAAAAAAGTAAAACATTCTCAAGTTCACAAGACATAGGGATGAGACAAAGAGATCAAATACATTTTATATATATATATATATATATATTTTTTTTTTTTTTCCCTCAAGCAAGAACCAGGAAGATTTGACTGGCTTGGGGGACAAATGAAATGAATCTTAGAAAATTGGGGATGTAAATACCTTATAGTTCTTGTCCATTTGGAAGTTTATTTAAACTCTGCTAAACATGTATCCTCACTAGCAAAATGAATACCGGAAAATTTGTAAACAAAAATAAAATAAATAAAAAAAGAAAGAAAAAGAAGGAAGAAAGGAGAATAAAAATAAAACTTACTTAAGTAATCCAGAAAAATATCTGTATGCAGTATAACTAATACACACTATAGCAGCCCTATGTCAAAATAACATGTTTGGAAAAATAAGGATAACAAGATATCACGGAGATAGATGAAGTGCTAAGAACAGTCAGATAGGAATCTCAGCAGGAAGAGAAAAAAGAAATAGAAGTAGAGCCTCTACGCACTGAAAAACTCATTTAGGGTTGTATTTGGTGGCATTCTGAAATAGAATGGACCAACTTCCTCTCAGAGGACTGACCCCTGGCCTAGCTCAGTGGTAAGTTGATAACACCTTCCTACGCCATTTTTACTCAGGACATCATCATCTCAACTTCATGCTACCTTCCCAAAGAGTCCCTATCTTCTCCTTCAACTCTGGGTTTGTTTGTGTTGATTTGTCAAAATGAATCATGAAGGAAAGGCTGAAAAAAAAATCTTGGAGACATAGAGAAGTTTGATTCCAAGGTAGGTCACAGATGGGCTCCCTACTAAGAATTACAGTGAACCTTTAAACAGACATTGCCTTATTGCCTTCTTCCTCTCCCTCTCCATGTCTTGGTTGGAATCTGTCAACCTTAATCAGTCCCCTTGACTCTTCACTTTTCTGTTATTTTTGGCATCTATGACCCCTCAAGAGGTTGTATACCTGCTTCCTATGGTCAGATATCAGTGGTTCGTAGATGTATCGCAAGCATATAGGAGACTGGCTGGTGTCCTGGACCTTCACTCAGTAATTGTTGACCAAATGAATGAAGAGATTTCTTGCAGCACCCCACTAGGCTTATACAAGGCAAGACTGCTCTGATTTTCTTTCATTGTTTTCTCAGTCTCACCTTTTCTTGTCCCTGTGGGATCTCTCCCTCCCTTGTTGGGCTCAGATCATGGTAACTTTTATCCTCCCTCTCAGAGCAAAAACAAAAACAATAACAACAAAAACCTCTGCATTTTATGTCCCTGTAGCCCTCTGTCCTATACCATAATAATTGGCTCCCTTCTCTTTCTTTCTTCCTTTCTGTTTCACAGTAGGCAACATTTGTAGATTTGGTTTCGGGCTTAGAAGTACATGATTCTTCCCTAGGGGCCAGAAAAATCTCCAGAGTCTCAAGTAAATAGTCTTAGCTATTAATATAATAGATTATTATTGTATCATGCTATTTTTAGGTCAATGGTATGCTCATTATTATGTGGCCCAGAACTCAATGTCATGAACTCTATTTCCACAGAGTATAGCCTTGTACTCTGTATTTTCCTTTGACCCTATCACTATTATTTCTCCATCTCGTCACCATCATTACATTATTTTGCTTATTCCATTTGTTTCTCTTGTTTTCTCTTGTCCTCCTTTCTTGGGTGGACTTTGTGAAACTCTCCAAAGATTCAGTCTGTTAGGAACAACACATATCCCTGTGTCTTTTCATTAGCCATTCAAAGCCCTCTCTTGGATTCTTAGGAGAGCAATCCTTTGTTTCAATTATCTAGTTGGCTCAGCCAATTTTTAGAGATCCCTTCTTAACCTACAAGTTGAAATAGCTTCCTCCTCCCTTTCCCTCTCTTTCTCCCTCCTTTCCTTCTTCTTCTTCTTCTTCTTCTTCTTCTTCTTCTTCTTCTTCTTCTTCTTCTTCTTCTTCTTCTTCTTCTTCTTTTTCCTCTTCCTCTTCCTCTTCGTCTTCCTCCTCCTCCTCCTCCCCCTCTTCCTCTTCTTCTTCTTCTTCTTCTTCTTCTTCTTCTTCTTCTTCTTCTTCTTCTTCTTCTTCTTCTTCTTCTTCTTTCTCCTCCTCCTCCTCCTCCTCCTTCTTTCTCCTTCTTCTTCTTCTTTCTCCTTCTTCTTTCTCCTTCTTCTTCTTCTTCTTCTTCTTCTTCTTCTTCTTCTTCTTCTTCTTCTTCTTCTTCTTCTTCTTCTTCTTCTCCAACTTCTTGTTCTGATCTCTCTCCCTTCCTATTATGCCTTCACAATTACAATTGCCTACCCTTAGCAACTCCAGGAATTTCCCCTCCCAGGAGTATGTCCATGTGAAACGCGGTTACTAAGACAAATCAGTGTTGACCACTTCCTTATAGTTTTAATGCCAAAAATTCAGGACAGGGAGTGAGTGGCTGATTTAGGGTCACTGGATGTCCTACATCAATCATTTCCCATTTGAATCACATCATTGCTCCTTCTTAGATGTCACAGCCCCTATAGCTTAGCTGTAGCATAGATATATGGGATATTTCATTGGATCTGTTCTTAGTGAAAGCAGGAGGAGAATCTCCAACTAATGGGCTTTCCAGTCAGCTAGCTTGAGGCTTCTGACATGTGCTCTTAGAATTTGCTGTTGGTGGATCCTTCAGTTCATCTTCTGACAGAAGAGAATACAGAGGTACCAGTGAGGTTGTCTTTAAAAAAATAATTTTTGACCAGCCTTAGCAGGAAAGTTCATGAAACTCATATTCCTAGTTAACCATCTTAAAGGCTGGAAGTAGACTTGTGGCTCAAGTGGTATAGCACTAGCCTTGAGCACAAAAGCTCAGGGACAGTGCCAGGCTCTGAGTTCAAACTCTAGGACTGGCACAATCAATCAGTTTTCAGTGTTGTGCATCTACACACACACACACACACACACACACACACACACACTCCTCTGTTGCTGCAAGAAGATATATTCTGTTTAGGTCCTTTAAGAATAAAATCCCATAGAGTGCAGAATCAGAAATTTTCCTTTGAGGTCTCAAAATGAAGGATTCATTCATATCAGCCACATCAATTCTCATTTTTGTTTCAAGCAACTTTTAGGCCTAGCCAACTAGCCTCTGAATTGGTCGACCTATACCCATCACCCAGTAGGAATAGCCATTTTTCCTCTTGGCTCCCACAAAATCAAGCCTCACCAAGAGAGCAGGCAGACCAAGAGAAGGTCATGCCTGCCAGCTATCCTGCCTCCATCACATGTCAACAGCCTTTGCAGATGTCTCAGGGCAAAATAAATGACTTCCAGATGTGAAGAAAAGAACTGAATGCATTCATGCCGAAGTGAAGGAGGCATTGTGTAGTCTATCTTGGGGTCTCTTGGAAGGTATCAATGAACAACAAATTCATTCTTAATATATCACTGGAAATCTAAAATGGAATGTATCACTCAACAAATAATTTCCTATTTTTCCATGCTAAGAAATCCAAATCTAATTTCTTGTTAAGTATCAGGGCTTACATTTTGCAGGAAAGCTTTTGACAGCTTAACCAGTGGTCTGATTCAGAACAAATGCAAAGCTTTGCAGCAATGGCTTTGTGTGAATTTCATAAAATGATACTCCTTTTTATAGATCGTCACTGCTGAAGGTCTGTCACCTTCTTGAAAATACTTTCAAAGTGAAAGCCCGGATTCTTCCCATCCTGGTGTATCATAAATAGATAATGCAATTTTCAGTGCTCAGAACAGAAAAGACATTTTTCCCCCTGAAGAAGTTATCGCCTACAATTTCCCATTTGGATATGTGTCTATGAGAATATGTGGTAACATGTGTTTCTGTTCATATTTCTCCTCCCTTCCTTCCTTCCTTGCTTTCCTTTTTCTTTTTATATCAGTGTTGAGGTTGAGCTGAGGGCCTGTGCCTTATCCCATTGTCACTTAGTTTTTTCACTCAAGGCTGGTGCTCTACCACTTATAACACAACCCCCATTCTAGCTGTTTTGCTGGTTAATTAAGGTTAAGAATCTCTCAGACTTCCCTGCCTGAGCTGGCTTCAAACCTTGATTCTCAGATCCTGAGTTGTTAGGATTACAGGCATGAGCCACTGGCACCTGGCTTCTTGTGAGTATTTCCAAAGTATAAGTTTTAGGAATCACTACAAACAAAGAGTATGGATGGAGATAGGCTCCGGCCTAAGCAACTGTTTGGTTCTTAGCCACCTATGTACTCTCAATCCGTGATGTGTTCCAAAAACTTGATGTCCATGAAATTTATCAGCCTGGATCCCTGATTGTTATACTTGCTTTTAAAATAGAATGTCTTATGTGTGTTTAATTACTTTTTTTTTTCAGATTCTGAACCCAGGTACTGGTGGTTTAGGCCTGTAATCCTGGCTACTCAGCTGAAATCTGACAATCCCAGTTCAAAGCCAGCCTGGGTAGGAAAGTCTATGAGACTCTTCTCTCAAATATACCAGCAAAAAGCAGAAAGTAGAGTTGTGGCTCAAGTGCTAGAGTCCTAACATTGAGGGGGAAAAAAGCTCAGAGATAATGCCCAGACCCTGAGTTCAAGCCCCAAGACCAACACACACACACACACACACACACACACACACACACACACACACACACACACACAATCTTAGCATTAGAAAGAAAAGGCACCATAACTTTGCACTAAAAATTTGTCTGATGATCCTTTTCTCCATTGGCAACAATCAATTCCCAGAATCTCTCACATACATGTCCTCCAAATAGGGTATTTTCAGTCATAAATTTCCTATATCTTAAGCCAGTTGTGGAACTTAGCCTTCTCTAGAATTCCCTCACAAGCATGAGTTCCATGACAGACTATTAGCTAGTTATGTTATTCTACACAAGAATAAGCCCAGGAGTCTAAAAGCCAAGGGAAACGCTGGCACGAACATGCTGCCTTGTTGTTCCTGTGATATGAACTTGCTCATTATTTCTCCCATGGGAATGGAGATGATGACAATAAGGACTCGTTCAAGGCTGTATCCCTCGTGTCTAACAGATTTCTGGTACATTGTGGGCACGTGATCCCTTTGTAGAATGAGTAATGTAGAGGTAGTGGTCATTTCTTCCTTGTAAGCATCAGGAAAACCCATGTGTCTTTGGAAAGTATTGACTAATGATTGATTGGCTGATACCCATGGGATCAAATAATTTGGAAATATTGGCCATACTGTGGGATAAACACAGCACCATTATTCATTTCTTTTTAATGGAATGGAGAGAATATTAATGTCTTCTTAGAAAGGAAATATGCAAACAATAAAGACAGAATCTTAGGAGATGTATGTCAGGTTATTAATATTTTAGCATTCCTACAAATGAATGTTCTTTAAAGCCAATCAGGCTCTTTACAGAAAACAACCTCTAACTATGTTCTGTGAATTAATTCCATTCACATCTTCAAGTCCATTTACAGCCAAAGCTCAGCTCCCTCCCCTTCCGTCAGCTGTTGACTTTCTAGTGTCCCAGGCAGCTGCGTGTCTGTCTGACTCCCCAGGAAGACCTGCCAAACCCAGGTTTCTTCAGAAACCTGCTGACTTGTATAGGGTGCCCCTGACAAAGCCTCCACTCTATGGGAGATGTGAAGCCCAGGCGCCCAGCCAGCCTGCAGCAGTTCAGGGAGTTGGGCAGGACTCTTTAAAACCATGTCACGCTCTTGTGACAACTGCTCCTCTGTGCTTATTTGAACTGTCCCTCCCAATTAGCAGTAATAAGTGACTCTGTAAAGATGAGCAAACACTGTGCCTTCATTAGTCCACACCAGCTCTCCCCGCCTCTCCCACCCCTGCATTCCCTGCCCTGTGCCAATCAGCCCCAGCAAATCCCCTGAGTCCGCCTCCAATAGTGTTTGGAGAAAGCTAAACACGTCTTACTCCCAGGGAACAAGGACCAGCAAAAGGCAAATTAATGACAACCCATTTGAAGAGTTTGCTTGAAATTATTGTATTCTGACCGTTCACCGAAAAAAAAAATTGATTACTACTCCCAGGGTAAGGGGAAAAGATCCAAATCAATAGACTAAAGCAAAATGGTCAAAAGGCATGCACCAGGCCCATTTATTTGATCTATTTACCCTTCTTGGCTGTCCCTTTTCCTGGCCCCCCTCCCTTGCATCCTTCTGCCCCTTCTCCATCCAGGCACATTTTTTAAAGAAATGAGATATAATTTACAGGGCAGGAACTGTTTGGCCTTTTCAGATAGAGGACTAATGACAGCCCAGGGATTGCTGCATGGTTACACATCTCCCAGCTGAACTGGGGCCTATGAACACCTCAGCTACAATTTCCGCCAGAACAGTGTGTAGGGTGATTTGGACTATTCCCCCAGGACAGCAGACTTGTCTGCTAGATAAACATGTAAATGAGGCATTGGGCTCAGAAGTTAAGCCAGGCATACGAGGTTAACAACCTCCCCCATACCCATTTCCCTGGCCTGCGTGCACAACAGTTATGGAAATATTGTTCCCTGGTAGGCATGGAGGTAACTCTAGTTTCTCCACCTCTGTTTACATTGGCTTGTATTCTAAGCTCACTGTCCTCAATGGAAAAAAATGAGAATAATATTATTAAATTTGAGCTAGGAGGGGTGGCACAGTCCTCTAGTCACAGCTGCTCAGGAGACTGAGTCAAGAAGAACATTGAGTCCAGGAGCTAAAAGTGAGCTTGGATAACAGAGATACAAAGACACTGATGACACTCTCTTGACACTGGAAAAGAGAGAGAGAGAGAGAGAGAGAGAGAGAGAGAGAGAGAGAGAGAGAGAGAGAGAGAGAGAGAGAGAGAGAGAGAGAGAGAGAGAGTCAGAGGAAGGGGAGGGAGAGAGGGAGAGAGGGAGAGAGACCTTACCTAAAAAATAAAAATAAGGGAAAAATGCCTAGCCCTGGTGGCTCATAATTGTAATCCTAGCTACTCAGGAAGCTAAGATCTGAAGATTGTGGTTTGATGACAACCCTGGCAAGAAAATCCATGAGCCTCTTAGCTCCAATTAAACACCCCAAAATAAAAGCCAACAGTGGAATTGTGGCTTTGAGCACAAAGAGCTCAGGAATGGTTCAAGCTACAGGACTGGCACAAAGATAGATAAACAGACAGACGGATGGATGGATGGATGGATGGATGGATGGATGGATGGATGGATGGTGGATGGGCAGGCAGGCAGACAGATGGACAGACAGATCAGAAGATCGAAAAGCCCTACCAATTGCTGTAAGAAATCTGCATAGCTCAAGCTAAAAGGGTCTTAAGCCTTCCATTTAGCTTCCTGTCCATCAAAACATTGCCCAGGCTATGGTTACACTACTTATTTTTGATATCCCAATCTTGCGTCCTCAAGAGCAGCAATAACTCTTTTCATTAGAGCATTTTATTTTCTAAACATAGTTATGCAAAGGAATTTGATTGAGTATATCAATTTATGATCATTATCACTTCTGACATCCTTCTCAAGTTAGCCGGCTCCATCAGATGTATATATTCTTCAAGATTCCCAATAGTATTGATTTCAAGAAGGTAGGAAAGCCATTATGCTTAAAATCTAGCGTAACACATCTTGTCTGATCATGAAACCACCTGATTCATATTCTAGAAACTAGAGCATTTTAACTGTAGTCGTAGCACTTGCAGATCTTGCCTCATTGTTTCTGCTGGGAGATACCAGCCCAACCTTCATAGGCTCCTATGTAAGTATGTGGACTTCATCTCTTTGAGGGTTCCTTTTCCCTACTTTTAAGTTTCAGTGGTTCCAACATCTTGCCTTTTATCACCAGCCTTAGAAGTGGTAGCTGTTTCCTGAATTGCTACCTCTGCATTCCATAGTTTACATTTGACTCTTTTGGTTCCAGCTAACAATGTTTACATCCTCTCCTCTCTGTTAAAATTACTGATGAAGCCAGGTGACAGTGGCTTATGCCTGTAATCCTAGTACTCAGGAGGCTGAGATCTGAGGATTGTGGTTCAAAGCTTGCCTAAGCAGGAAAGTCCATGAGACTCTTATCTCCAATACACAATTCAGAAAAAGCTGGAAATGGTGCTGTGGCTCAAGTGGTAGAGCACTATTCTTGAGCACAGCGAGGCTCAGACCCTGAGTTCAAGCCCCATGAATGGCAATGAAATAAGTAATAAGATTCTTCTCTGTCATTTGCTACTGAAGTCATTGGCAAAAAGAAAGGAATTAGCCATGGAAATGGAGGGCAGTGGGTTGACTAGAAGGATGTTTAAGAGACTAATCGACAAAATGTTGTTGGAAATTGGAAAACAGAAGAAAAAGGAAAATGAAGGAGTTACATTTTCTAAAATAAAGAACTGATAGCAGATGGTGCCAGAAATTAAGGTTGGTGTGGTTAACATTTTTTTTTTTTCCTTTGGCCAGAGACATTCTCTCTGCTCTTGTTTCCATGTCCATTTTTAATCCCTGCAAGCATGACACTGTGGTCTTTGGGATGGCACAGATGATTCTGGCATAAATCAATCAGCATTATCCCCTTTCCCTTGGTCATTGTAATTGGTTAAGGGATAAGCATGTGAATTAAACTAGTCTAATTAGGTTAAATAAAGCTCAATTTTTGGTGGAGACCCCACTGGTACTCATGAACCCCATTATGAACTCATAGTGCTGTGATAGCAGGCTGAATCCACAGTGAATAAGCCACATTGAGAGGGGCTGAGCCAGGAAAGGGACAGCACGATATAAGATACAGGTATTGAACACCCAGACCCACCCACTCCAGCTCCACTCCTGGGAGCCTTCTAGCTCTTTCAGTGATGATGCAAACTATAGCTTCTTCCAAAGGCCAGTTTGACTTGATCAAGTTAGAGTTAATTTCAAGTAATGAACTCAAAGTAATCATTTTAAATAATAAATGGGGGGGAGGGTTGAGAGAAGAAGTTACTGAGCCCAGTTCTGGGCTTCTAAGAGGAGACTTCTCATATAAACAGAAAAGATATTTTCTGAACAGTGGCTGCAGACATCCTTTTCAGGGTACTCAGAACACTTAATACTAATTTAATTCATAAAGTGGTTACTGTCTTTATTTCTATTTATGCATAAAAAATCCTGGAACATGGTAATTAAAGCTTCTGATACCCCCACCTTGACCTTTTTTTTTTTAAATCTTGTCTTACCAACTAACTTGGTTTTGTGACCCATAGCATGAAAAGGAATAATATGAACATAGCCTTTTTGTTGTTGTTACTTTTTGCTTGTTTTTCAAGACCTGGAATCTTCCTGCCTCAGCCTTTCAAGTGCCAGAATCATAGACATGTACCACAACTCCTTGCCTGAATATAGAAATTTTGGAAAACTGAGATAAAATCATTTGAAAGTTAAGGTATTATCAATGTCACTGAGTTGCATTATCAGATGTAGCCATAATTAGCCTAATATTCAGGCACCACATAGCATCAATCTTTAGCTCCTGAAGGAATGACTGACTGGTCTCTCTCTGTCATCACCATCATTATTATCTTTAGTGAATATTAATTGTACAAAATAAATGATTTCATTGTGACATACATGTTTCCTACATGCATAAAAGATCACTTGTATCCTAAGGTACTTCCATGTACCCTCACCACCCCTCTCCTTGCCCTTTCTTACCCACATTCCTCCTCTTCTTTCTCCTCCTCCTTTTTTCTTCCTCCCTAATAGTTCCCCTGCTATTTTCATGTACTTTTTCCCTTCTAGATTCTATATATGGGGAAAATATTGCCTTTTTGAGTCTGGCTTGTTTTATTTCCAGGTCTACCTGTTTTCCAGTAAATAATAATTTTATTCTTGTTTCTGGCTAAATAATACCCTATTGTATGTACGTGGCCATATATTCTTCTGTTGATGATCACCGAGGCTAATTCCATATCTTGGCTGTTGTGAATAGTGCCATAGTAAACACTGGTGTGCAGGTATTGATATTGATTGCCAACTTTGAGTTCTTGGGATATTTTATCATAGCTGGACCATATAGTAGTGTTATTTTAGTTTTGTCTTTTTAACATCTGTAAAATTTTTACTATGAAGCACGGCTTTCATTGCAGTGTGTTCTAGCATTTTTCTTATACCCCCAAAACTTGCACTGGTTTTGTGGTTTGGATGGAGAAGCCATGGGTAGGAAATCTCTCTTGGAGTGATTTTTTAATAACTTTCCTAGGTAGCAATTACCATGATGTCAATTTAGGAGTTCTATCTGAAGGAACATGTAGCAGGTTGCATTTTCCCAAAATAGCCAAGAGTCTTATTTGTGGTCCCATATATCTTTCCAGAGCTTTCACATTTCTGTAACAAGGGGTGATATCCATTTCCCTTCGCCTTAGAATTGGCCCAGGTGACACTGTGATCTCTAGAGTCAGGTTATAAAGAGTTACAAAGTGCTTCCTTTGGCTTTGTTTCTGAACACCACTCTTAGACCTTGGCACAGAGGCCCAGGACACATGACAGGCCATGCAGGTGTTCTGGTCAACATCTCTTGTCAGAGTCTCAGATGATAGCCAACATCAAACACCAATGAGCAAACAAACCAGCTTTCAGATAATTCAGGCCTACAGCCGTGGAATAGTCCAGCTGAAACTCCAGACATTTTGGAGCAGAGACAAGCTATCAGGGCTGTGCCTTGTCCATTTCCCATCCCAAGGATTCATAAGCCAAATGAGTAGTTATTTCATGCCACCAAATTTTGGAGTATTTTTTTTTGCCAGTCCTGAGGCTTAACTCAGGGCCTGGGCCTGAGTTAAGTATGTCCTTGAACACATTTTGCTCAAGGCTACTGCTCTGCCACTTGAGCCACAATGCCACTTCCAGCTTTTTCTGTATACTTGGTATGGAGGAATTGAACTCAGGTCTTCAAGGCATGCTAAGCGAGCACTCTACCACTAGGCCACGCTCCTGGCCACTGGAGTATTTTTTAAATTCAGCAAGTCCTTCCTTAAAGGGGTTTTGGGTGATGGACATCTATTGTTAACAAGCTGGAAGTCTGCAAGTTATCCTATGAATCATAGCCTTGACCTGGACTCATTCCAGAGAATTTGTGTACATTAGGAAGGGGACTTAAGGACACCATGATTACAATATTCCCTGTGTTACCCATGGGGCTTTGTTAGCAAGAAAAACTGATTCTGACCATTTTAGGATAAAATAGGAATGCACTGGGAGGACAAAGGGCTAGTCACAGAGCCCAGGAAAACCCTGGAGAGTCAGATGCTGAAAAAGGGACTGGAGAGACATAAGGAATAAGAAGCAAACACAGCATCTCCATGGCCTCCATGAGTTTTCCTGTTCCTTCACTTTGTTCAACGATCTATTCCCAGGTGAAATGGTCTGTTGAAATTAGCATAGGCCATATGCCCACCGCCGGGGCCTCCATATATTGATCTACTACATCCGATGGAGTGTGCCAATGCAGATTGATCTCTTTGCATGTGGCAGGCATGTGGCAAGCATGTGGGTTCATGCTCATCCTGTTGCAGCTATTCTCTTTTGTGGATAAGGAAATTAAAGCTCAGAGAGGACAGGCAAGTGGCTGGGAAGTGGTATCACCAGGATTCAAACTCAGCAGCTTCATGTCTTGAACCCTGAATTCCTACCTCCCCAGCTTCTCATGAACACAGCTCCCCGAGGGTATGTCAGAGGGCTGCTTACCACAGAAAGAAGAATGGAGACTGGGCCAGGAAACATAACAGACTGTAATCATCCTGAGAAGAATGACTGGGGCCAAGATCTGAGCCTAAACTGACCCACTGCAACACCAGGGTATGCTGTGGCCAGAAGGTGTACGCATTCATACATCCCAAATGAATTCCTTAAACAAATGACAAACTATTTACCTCAGGGCCTCAGCATGAAAAAAATCCTGGAGGACTGAGGTCCACAGCTGCCGGAGGCACCCACTTTGCCAGCTCCTGGACCCAGCTGTATTAGAGACTCCTGCTCTGAGCCTAACCTCTCACACTCAGTGTCAAGGAGATTGCTACATGTATAGTTCTGCCTATGTTTCTTTGTCCTCAAGATCTGAACCTCCTATGTAACCAAACCGTCTTTCTTTCAATGGCCTTGGAAAACACTTACAGGTAAAATCCTTAAATAGATGTTTAAAAAAATAATGTCTAGCCTGTGATTCAGAGTGACACATAACAATATTGGGTACTCGTTGGATGTGGGCAATACAAAGACAAGATGCTGAGAGACATCCTATTGTGATCGAGGGTGTGTTTCCTCTCAATCTGTAAAGCAATTTCATTAAGAAAGGGGATTCTTTCTAGAGAACCTGCTGGCATAATCCTGTACTCACTCCATTTAATCGCTTGGGATTCAAGAATTAGTTCCAATCCAAATGAAGGAGAGTTTTCTTTTTAAAAATGTCTAATCTTGGCTTTCTTTATGCTAGTGATGCCCATAACTCCTTAACAGGGGTGATTTTCATGCTTGTCTTCATTCCCCAAAGACTAGCATGGGAGATCCAGAAACCAATCCTGTCTTCTGCATTGGTGTGAAGAAAGTCCTGAATAATTTTCTATTTCAAACACTGATCCTTTTATCAAAGACAAATGAAATCATGTTAAGGTACAATTTCAAATTATTAAGAGGGGATTTCAAAAAGATTTTAAGTCAATGTATTCCCTCCATTCCCCCCCCTTTTCTTTCTTAGACTTTTATAGAACCCAGCAAATAATTGGTAGTTCCAAAGTTTGGCTCTGCCCTATAAGCCAGGCCAGTGACTCATTGCTCTTAATATTCCTGCAAAGATTCTGCCTCTGGATTTGCTCAAAGCCTTGCCTTCTCATCTACCTGTAAATCATCCACTTGTAGAACTATGGAATTCTGCAGCCCTAAATTAGCAGCCATCAAAAGAAATCTCAGTGAAACATTTTATAATAAAGATGTGGTGCTGGACCTTTTCCAATCCCTTTTCACATGGATTCAATGGTTTTAGTTAGGATTCCTTGTTATCTGAAATGTTAGCCCAACTCTGAAGGAGTGAATGTTTTTTTCTTGTTCTTGACATGCTTATCCTGGAACTAAAAAGGGAAACTTGCCAAAAATTAAAGAAATTATGGACAGTGCTCTTTTCATGTATGGTCCAATCACTGGCCAGGCTCTTCAATATCCACTCTTCACATCAGGCCTTTTAGATGCTATCATATTTGATAAGCAATACTGAAAGCTGTACTCTATGGGAATTACCTATTACTTAGTTACATTTGCCTAGCCCATAATCCCTTTCTGTCTTAAGACTAGTTACTCAAAAGATGACCCAGAATCCAGATGTCACAGGCTCATGCCAATAATACTAACTACCAAGGAGGCTGAGATATGAGGATCATACTTTAAAGCTAGCTTTAGCAGACAAATCCAGGAGACTCCAATTAAACAGCAAAAAAACTGGACTTGAAGGTTCAAGTGGTAAATCAAAAGCCATGAGGGCAAAAGCACAAAGCCCTTAGTTCAAGCCCTTGCACTGGCACAAAAAAAGAAAAAGAAAAGGTGACCCAGAAATAAAGTTTGGTGAAGAAGCACTGTATTAAGGAAGCATTTCTTAGAGATACTAGCAGCACCATGAGAAAAGGGACACAGGAATAGAACGAAATCAATTCAGGGGTTATTCAACCAGTCTCACAAAGGGTAATTTTCCAGATGTTCCTCAGAGAGGCTCTAGTAACTCCAGGACAGTTCTTTAAGAAAGAAGGAGGCTCTTCATAGGAACAGCACATTGACACCAGGATCCATAAAAATAGTAAGTGATCCACGGGGTTTTGAAAGAAGCATCAATGTTGTGCAGTACAAATTCTGAATGGAGAGAAGGCAATTTGTATGATGATGAAGGGGATGGGGAGATTGAACAGCAAGTATTTTTGATGTGTTTAGGGCACAGAGACTCTCTAGCTTTCAGGTCTCTTCCAAATATCTCCATGTTAGAGCTAGTCTTCATCAATATGTTACTTAACCTGAGTCACAGGAAAGTAATGGCAGGAATCTGGCCTACACTACTATTGAGCAATGTGCAGGCTCAGTTTTAGACTTGCTTTTGAATGGACTTCCTGAGCCAGCTCTAGGCAGGTAGGGCATCATCATTTACCCGCTGTATTTCAAAGGTCTATATCCAGCTGGACTCCAGACAGAGTATATCCTCAGCCTTGGCTTCCTTCCCCACCCTCTTTTTTTTTTGCTGGTCCTGGGGCTTGAACTCAGGGTCTGGTCTGTGTCCCTGAATCTCTGTGCTCTGCCACTTGAGCCACAATGTCACTTCTGGTTTTTTTCTGAGTAGTTTACTGGAGATAAGAGCCTTTCCGATTTTCACTCCTGGGCTGGCTTTGATCTGTGATCCTCAGATCTCAGCCTCCTAAGTAGCTAGATTACAGATGTGAGTCACCAGCATCCAGATTTATTCCCTCTTTAAACTATTCAATGGCTACCCTGAATCCCCCAAACCTTACTTGTAGAGATAGCTACACACAGTAGCTTTATGTATCATAGCATTGCTATTTATAATGGAATCATAATCTTATATACTAGATTATGAAGACATTTCCCCCCCTGATAACTATTCAAAACACTCTGAATATTTTCTTGAGTGTCTGCATCCTAGAAACTCCACTCCTGGCACTAATCTTTATTATATCAGGCCTTTTTAGTGTCAAGAAACAGAGATTCACTCAAGGGACTAAGAGATAGAGGAGTTTTTAAAAAATGAACTATACTGTGTGATCCTTTGATATAACAAGTAATGTGTATTTTCTTGTGCCCTTGAAATCCTTCTAATAAATTATGAGTGCTATGACAAGAAAATGAACTATATAACCTGTTGCAGGGGGAGCTCTGGAGGGAAAAATCTGGGGGAAAATGAGGGAAGAGATGACACTCTTCAAAAAGAAATGTAGTTATTACCTGAATTATATAACTGTAACCCTTCTGTACATCACTTTTACAATAAAAATATTTTTAAAAAGAAGAAACAGATGTTCACTCTAGGGAACTAGAGATAGGGGAATTTACCATTCGAACTAGGAATAATAGTGAAAGCTACCAAGAATTTTTGAACTCTTGAAATTCCTACTCCTTTATTTCTCCTGTTTTACTCTTTTTTCCATATATTTTTATTGTAATTTATAGAAGGGTTACATTATATTCACCAGATAGAAGGTGCATTACTTCACAAACATTGATACCCTTTCTCATGTCCCCATTTCCCTCCCCTCACCCCCGCCCCTCATCTTGTTTTCCCTCTTCCTTATCCTATTTCAAATAACCAAATAAGCATATATACAATATATCAGATAACAAGGTGAAATACTGTAACAATATGAGATAGCCAAGGGACAGCAAAAGAGCTGAGATAACATAGTACTTTCATTGGTTGATTCTACTTGATTATTTGTATATTTCTCAATCTTACAATTTTTGCCGATTCATAGTTTCTGACCCATCGAACTTCAGTTTGAATTACTACATCGTGATCATTATTATGCCATCAATTCTCTGCTTAACTGGTATCTGGAAATTTCTTTACATCGCTTTAGTGGTATCAGCAGAGTGTAAAAAGGTGCTTGCCAGCCTGCCTGCCTTCCTTCCTTCCTTCCTTCCTTCCTTCCTTCCTTCCTGTCCTTCTTCCTTTGTTGTTTTTTTTTGTGTGCCCTTCAAACCATCTGACCACCCTGCAAATGAGCCCAAGTTAACTTGCTGCTCAGGCATGTGGAAGTACCCAAGCATTTTTGCCAATAGTCTGCCACCATCCAAGTAAAACCATCCAAGGTCATCCAACCCAGCTGAGACACCAGCTGATTGCAGTCATCTGAACAAGCCCAGACAGAAGCAGCAGAGAAATCACACAGATGAGCTCAACTTGATTATCAACCCTCAGAACAATCAACTATTTTGTCACTAAGGTTTGGAGCTTTTTGTTACACAGCAAAAGCGAACTGATAGCTACATCAAGTAAATGAAGGAGCAGAATCTAATGTTACTGTATATAATCCTCTGACAAGGAGAAGCATGTACTTGGGGAAAAGTAACATAATAACCACAGTTATCTGTTTTCCATACTGATAGGCTCATCCTTTGAGGATGAATTTATCATATTAGTTTAGTAGCCTCCTCATCTAGCAAAATATCTGGCAAAGGGTATATTATTGACACGGTGGTAACTAGATGCATGTCACAATGGAAAATAGACATTTTGTGCTTTCAAACTGCTTGTTGTATGGTTATATAGATAAGACACATATTCAAAAACTAGCACAGAAAGTGAAATAATATATGTCAAATTTCCACTTGGGAGGCAGGAGAAAGAGAGAAAAGGAAACAAGAGTGGCTTGCATTTCAATTTGTCTTGAAAAATGAACAGAATTTAAAAAGGTATAAACATGGTGGCATCAAGATGCTAGAGTTACGGCTCCCATTTAGGATAAGGTTGAAATCCTGACTGAATAGAAACATCGTGTGATGTAGAGGGACTTAAGGCCCAAAAGACAAGGGTGTTGGTAGATGGAGCTGTGTCTTAATGTGGTGACATTTGAATTATCCAGGAGTAGCTAAGAGGAATACAGATGTTCACAACCTATGATGGATTTACAGCCCGGTAAGCTTAATGTAAATTGAAAATCTCAAAAGTTGAAGACTCACTGAATCCACCTAGCCTACTGAAGACCCGGGCTTAGCCTACAGCAAGCTCACTGTAGAGTGCTGGCTGCCTCATGATCTTGCAGCTGACTGGGAGCTGGAGCTCCTGCCACTGCCCAGTGTACAGGCAAAGGATACTATTCCTTATCACATATCACTAGCGTAGGAAAAGATCCAAATTCCCAGTTCAAAGTGTAGTTTTTACCAACTGAAGAATGCTTCCACACCATGGGAAAGTTGAGAAAACATTAACTGATAACATCTTAAGTTGAGGACCATCTGTGTTGATAATTGTTACAATTATTATTATTTTTCTTTCCTTTTTTCATATATTTTTTATTGTAATTAATAGAAGGGTTACCAGATAGAAGGTGCATTACTTCACATACATTGATACCCTTTCTCATGTCTTGGTCCCCATTGCCCTCCCCCAACCCCCACCCCTCATCTTGTTTTCCCCCCTTCCTTATCCAATTTCAAATAACCAAATACGCATTTATCCAATATATCAGATAACAAAGTGAGATACTGTAACAATATGAGATAATCAAGGGACAGCAAAAGAGATGAGAGATAACTTAGTACATTAAGGACAACAATAACTCATTATATGGTTTTTGTTTTTATATCCTAGAGGTCCTTTCATTTAGTGTCATACTGTATGGCCTTATGTATCTAGGTTTTGCTCTATTGCAAATCTCTGCTAGGAGAGCCCAAGGTTTCTACTGATTATGACAAATGAGGGAAACCATTGAGCTTATGTTCCTTTGAGTATGGCTTACTTCACTTAATATGATTTTTTTCTAAGTCTTTCCATTTCCTTAGAAATGGGGCAATGTTGTTCTTTCTGACAGCAGCATAGAATTTCATTGTGTACAAATACCACAACTTGTTGATCCACTCATCAACTGAGGGGCATCTGGGTTGGTTCCATATCTTTTCTATGGTGAATAGTGCTGCAATGAACATTATTGTGCTAGTGGATTTAGTATGCCCTTGTTTCTGGATGATTGGGTAAATGCCAAGGAGTGGAATTGTTGGGTCATAGGGGAGATATATGTTTAGTTTTTTGAGGAACTGCCATACTGCTTTCTATAGTGGTTGAACAAGTTTGCACTCCCACCAACAGTGTAGTAGTGATCCCTCCTGGCCACATCCCCTCCAGCATCTGTTGTTATTAGATTTCTTGATCCTGACAATTCTAACTGGATTAAGGTGGAATCTTAGAGTTGTTTTGATTTGCATTTCTTTTGTGACCAGAGATGTCGAGCATTTCTTCATATGTCTATAGGCCATTTTTGTTTCTTCTTCTGAGAAGACTCTCTTTAAGTCTTTGTCCCATCTTTTAACAGGATGGTTGTTTCTGTGGAGATTAGTTTTGGAGTGATTCAATTTTGTGAGCTGTTGATATATTTTAGATATGAGGCCTTTGTCCGTTGTATGGTTAATGAAGATCTTTTCCCATTCTGTAGGCTTCCTATTTAATTTACTAGCTATGTCCTTTGCCATACAGAAGCTCTGCAGTTTAATGCAGTCCCACTTATCCAGCCTTTCTGTGATTTGTTGTGTTTCTTGGTCCTTATTGAGAAAATTTCGACCTGTGCCAAGGAGGCCTAGTGTATCTCCTATTCCTTCCTGTAAAGTTTTCAGTATGTCAGCTTTTACCTCCAGGTCTTTGATCCATTTGGAGTTAATTCTAGTGCAGGGTGACAGAGAAGGATCCAACTTTAGTTTTCTGCAGGTGCTTAACCAGTTCTGCCAGCACCACTTGTTGAAGAGGCTGTCTTTCTTCCATTCTATTTTTTTGGCTCCCTTGTCAAAGATTAGGTGGCCATAGGTCTGTGGTTTAATAACTGGGTCCTCAGTTCTATTCTATTGGTCTTCAGGCCCGTTCTTGTACCAGTACCAAGGGGTCTTTTATTATTTCATATGAAATTTTGGATTGCCTCTTCTATTTCTTTAAAGAATGCCATTGGGATATTGATATTGCATTGAATTTGTAGATACCCCTTGGCAAGATTGTCATTTTCATGATGTTGATTCTTCCAATCCAGGATCATGGGAGGTTTTTCCATTTCCTCAATTCTGCTTTAATTTCCTTTTTCAGGGTTTTTTAAGTTTTCATCAAAAAGGTCCTTTACATTCTTAGTTAAGATAATTCCTAGGTACTTTATTTTTGCTGGGGCTATTGCAAAAGGAGTTGCTTTCCTGATTGTTGCCTCATTCCTCTCATTGTTGGCATAAAGGAAGGCAGTTGATTTTTGAGGATTAATTTTATATCCTGCTACCTTTCCAAGTTTTGAATCAGCTCAAGGAGCTTGGGAGTGGAGTCTATAGGGTTCTTTAAATACAGAATCATGTCATCTGCAAAGAGGGAGAGTTTCATTTCCTCATTCCCTATTTGGATCCCCTTTATGCTTGCTTCTTGCCTTATTGCTCTGGCTAGGAATTCTAATACTATGTTAAAGAGGAGTGGAGAGAGTGGGCATCCTTGTCTCATTCCTGATTTTAGAGGGGATGGCTTTAGCTTTTCGCCATTAAGTATAATATTAGCTGTGGGTTTGTCATACACAGCCTTTATTATACTGAAGAATGTTCCATGGATTCCTAGTTTACAATTATTTTTTATAAAAATGTTTGGTGACATTGGGTTATGATGAAATGATTTGAAGTAGTACTGATCCAGAGTTCACATTTTATAGATGTAACTAATGAAGCCCTTAACTTGAGGAGACATCTCACGAGATGCTAGAGTCACTGCTCCTATCATGTTTCCTCTCTGTGGTAGGTACCCTTATTCTGTACCTATAAGTAGCATGGTGAATGAGCACCGTTTGTGCAGTGTGGTCTCAAAGCAGCTTCATTTGAGTTCCTGCCCATTTATTTATTCACTTAAATTTATTCTCCTCTTGTCCATAAATGAAAATTAATATGTCTTATAAAATATCTCGCCAATTTTATGTAATAAATGACTGTTAGTTTAATTTTAATATATCTTGCCCAAGATCCGAATTAATACTTTACATCTTTCATGGTTACAGTTTTTTCCTTTTCCTGAGAGCATGAGCTACCCAAGAGTACATGAGAAGAGAAGGACTGAGGTGAGAGATGATGTGGGCAAAGAGACATCTGTATTAGCAGATATTTAAGGTGGGCCATTTTCTCAAGGTCATTGTGAGTTTCTCCATATTCTTTGGGAATCTGTCACTTTTGGTCCCTCAAAGTTAACAAAAGCTTCTCTCTTTAAATGGTCAGTTGTATCTCCTTCCATAGCCAACGACATCTAATGGGTTGAGATCCTCACCTTAAAAAAAATATCCGTGATCTTTTTGCTTCCTAAAAGTTATTTGGCCGACTGGAGAAATGGTGTTTTCATAAGAAAAAGGAAATAAATCCCATGGAATGAAAGTACAAAATTAAACAAAAGGGGAAAAAATAGTATTGTTAGGATGTAGAATATTGCTGAATGGTTTGTGTGCCAAAGGTTTGGTTCCCAGCTGGTGGAGCAGTGATGGAAACTTTAGGAGGTAGACCCTTGTGGGAAGAACTTAGGTCATTGGGGGAATGCTTTTGAAGGAATATTGGGAACCTGGCTCCTTCTTTCTCCCTCCTTGCTTCCTCATTGCTATGAGGCAAGCAAATTCTCCTCTGGAAACGCAGCCTTGCTGCAGGTCATGAACAACAGAGCCGACGGGCCCATGGGCTGAAACCTCTGAAACCATGAGTTGAAATAAATCTTGCAGACTTTAAGGTGCTTATCTTAGATATTTTGTCACCACAACAGCAAGATAACTAACAAAGCTGGCAGATATCAGGGACTGTCTCAGTGTTTTCCAATTCTTAAAAGTCTCTTCTAAGATTTTCACAAGGCATAGTTCCATGACTATTTTCTCCTTGAGTGCACATTCTCTAAGGTGAGCTTACAAATACACATTTCCCAAATCAATGCTCCCAGAAAGTTAACTTTTTTTTTAAGGGATTGTAAACCACCACTGTGTTTCATCATTACTACTTTTGACAGATTAAAAAAATGCATGGGCTATCTTCGTCTGGGTCATCTGGTATTCAGCTATATGTGGAATAAGGCTTCTGGATTATAAACAGAGGAACATTCCTTCTGAGATCAATGTATGCCCTGTCTATATTGTAAGTGCCCAGTTCTATACCAGTTTCTGGTGAGGAACTGCATTTATCACTGACATAGGGTGTTTTGACAGTTAGTTCTGAGCTTTTGTAAAAAATAAGGTATTTTCTCTGGTCTCTTAAAAATTGTTGTTCTTAATATTCATCATCCCTGGCCATAAAGTAAATACAAATCAACACAACTCTAAGATACCATCACACCCCCGTTAGACTCAGCAACATTATGAATTTGAACAACAACAAATGTTGGGGTGGATGTGAGGAAAAGGGACCTATTGCACTGTTGGTGGGGAGTGTAAACTAGCACCACCACTCTGGACAGCAGTCTAGAGGTCCTCAAAAAACTAGACATGGATCTTCCCTACAATCCAGTCATACCACTTCTGGGCATCTATCCAGAACATCACACACTTGCACATCCATGTTCATTGCTGCCCTGTCAGAATTAACCACAATATGGAAAAAGCCCAAATGCCCTACAATAGATGAGTGGATCCAAACAAAATGTGATTCCAATGCACAATGGAATTTCACACAGCCATTAGCAAGAATAATATGTCATTTGCAGGGAAATGGATGGACCTAGATCAAATCCTGTTAAGTGAGGTAAGTAAAGCTCAGAGGGACAAATGGTGCATGTTTTCTCTACTATGTGGAAGCTAGATCTAAAATACCTCAATTATGTAGGACTCGAGACACTCACGTACAATGAGAGCAAAAGAGGATACTCTTAGGGGAGAAACCCAGATGCTTACATGCTGCTGATTATACAAAATAATACAATGAAGTGAACTCCAAGAAATGGAAACAAGAGAATTTTCTTTGTTATTGTGCTTTTTTCTTTCTGTCTTGTTGGTTCATGCATCTGTCTTTGACAGAGTAAGGGGTCACAGAAACTAGGGGGAAAGAGTGAACAACTGCAGCAGTGGTATTGATTAGACACTATGTTGAAAATGAACTATACCACTTGTAGTTGGGGATTGGAGGGGGAAACCAGGTGGAAGAGAGGGAAGGAGTGGCACGACAAAAAGAAATTAATTCATTACCTGACTTATGTAACTACAATCCCTCTTTACATCACCTTTATTATAACAACACAAAATTGTTGTCCTTATAGTTGACTAAAACATAAAGAAAAGGACACATGGTTCCATATCCAGCCTGATGCATTTGTACAAAGTAAACATGACTTTGTAACCAATACCCAGAACACTAACTGGATACACACCCGGATCCACAGCTGATGCAGACTCTCCTGTAGGACCCTCTGGTGCGTTAATCACCCTATTCAGGTAGTTATCTTTTGACCTACTTTTGAAGTTTAGGTGGAAATGCACAGTACATGTTCTTTGGAACATGTTCTTTTGGTTCATCCATGTAGCCATCTGCAGTTTAGATCTCTCTTTCTCAATGCAGTAATCTTCCATGTTTATGCCATGATCTATACTACTGGGGGGGTGTGAATAGTTTCTGGTAAGGCACTAGGATGAAATAGTATTGCTATTTATTATTAATGGTTTAGGAGCTGTCCTTTCGTGAGCAGGTGACTCCTTTTGGAAGGGAACATCCAAAAATGGTCAAGTCCTGACTATGGTGAAATCAAGACCCTATTATACCTGTCCATATGATGCTTGAGACCATAGTTTCTGTAACAAACAGCTTTAGGTTGAGCTCTAGAGATGCCTTTTGCTAGATGAGTGATGCTGAACATTTTATTCCATTCTTCCATGTCTCTGTTTCCCTATCTGCAATAGGAGATAGTATCATCAGCGATCTCACAGAAATTTAGTGGAGATGAAATGAGAATGCCAGAAGAATGCTTAACATGTATACTACACATTCTCTAATACTGTCATTATGCCAGCAACTTGACCTGGATTCATGAATGGAGGTTTGTCCTGGGTAGAAAAGTACTGTGTAATAAGAGGATTGGAAAGAACCTTGGTGGTTTACTGCCTCTCACAATCCTGCCTGGCACCATGAGAACTTACCCACGTGGTTGCCATCTTGTGGAAGTTATCCAGTCCCCGGGGGTAGGACTTTCTCTCCCCCTACCTCCCCACCTGCTCATCTACCCCTCCCCTGCTTGCTGTTGCTGCTTTGTACCTTTCTAACGTACTACTAATTCCTTACCCACTGGGGATGTTTTTACCCTGCTTAGAATACCGACTCTTTTCTGCATGATGCCATTAGCAAAAAAGAAACCAGACCTATAATAACTGGCTGCTTAAAATGGCACAGCTGCCTCAATCAGGGGTCACCACACAGACCAGAAAACAAGGCAGCAGTTTATGAAATATAGTTGTATTTGAATAAAACCAGTCCACATGGGACTAATTAAGTATATCGACAGTGAGTAAAAGGATGTATGTCAGTGGATTTGCTCATCCACCTTTCCTATCACCACTCTGGAAGGTTCAGCTTCTCTTTGCTTTTGTCTGCATAGGATTAAGAAAAAGGAGGGTGGGCAGGGTTATTAAAAGAAAAAAAGAGCACGCCTAGTGACCTAATTCCTTTCTACATCTTTATCCTGTACCAGGATGTACAAATCCCCAAATGGGACAACAATGTAAATGAGATTTTCTTGTGAATAAAACATTTGAGGCAAAAAAATGAAAGAAAGAAAAATATGTCATACTATCTCATTGCAACTAATAATGCTCAGACTTTTAAAAAATGACAATCTATTCATGGAGTTTTATTTCTTGTCCCAATGGGCAGCCAAACAGGCATGGCAATTCAGAATTCAAATACTGTACAAGAATATACAGTAACTACAGTTCTCTGAGGATTTGAGCAAATGTCAAAAAAGCAAGCCACAAGTGAAATTTATTAGTTGGCGCAGATATCTAACAATTTTACATGGACCCCGATAAGGCCCTCTGGGAATCCCTTTCACCATTAAGTGATTTAGAAGGCCCTGCAGAAATTTCCTGTCTGCTACATCTTACTAAGCAACACACCCTTCCCCCCACAATAGCAACCCATGCCAAACCGGCAGAATTCATTATTCACTCTTTGCAGTGGACATATTTCTCTTTCTTCTCCTTCTGCAAGAGCCATAGATAGAAGGGTTTCTCATGAAATCTGTCAACATCAGAATGAAAGATGGTATACAATTATAAAATTTCAACATGGGCCTGTATATGAAATAGTTCTTTTTTTTATAATTTTTTATTGTAATTAATAAAAGGGTTACATGATATTTGCCAGATAGAAGGTGCATTAATTCACATACATTGATACCCTTTCACATGTCTTGGTAATGAAATAGTTCTTTTTCAGACTTCCTCTCTTTCTTGGTCCACAGAACTCTGGAGGGAAGCTGTCACCACTAGGGAATAGAAGTTTGTGGTTCATCTGGACCAAGCTTTGTCTTCAAGCAGCAGAGCATAAGGCAGAAAGGGGCCAGATGTCAGTTAGCAGGCTTCTAGCCTGGATTGGCACTCTTCAGCAGGAAGTACTTGAACAGAGCACTCATCAATCCAGAGCTACATTTTCCCAACATGCAATGAATACTTGAACCAACTGACCCACAATATTTTCTTCTGTGAATAAAGAACTCTAAAAGGAAGCTGGGCATTGATGGTTTGGCCTGGAATCCTAGATATTTAGGATCTGAGAATCCTGGTTCCAAGCCAGCCCAGGCAGAAAAATTCATGCGACTCTTGTTTTGTTGCCAGTTTTGGAGATTGAACTCAGGGCCTGAGCACTGTCCTTGTGCTTTTTCAAGACCTGTGCCACTTGAGACATCGCACCCCTTCTGGCTTTTTCTATATATGTGGTACCGAGGAATCGAACCCGGATCTTTGTGCATGCAAGGCAAACACTTTAACTATACTAGTCCAAACTCCCAGCCCCATTCGACTCCTATCTCTAATTAACCACCAGAAGATCTGGAAGTGAAGCTATGGCTCAAGTGATGGAGTGCCAGCCTTATGCAAGAAGTCAAGTAAGAGTACAAGGACCTGGGTTCAAGACCTAGTACACACATACACACACACACACACACACACACACACACACACACACACACACACACAATTCTAAGCTGAAGTCAACCACATGACTCTCTCTAGCTGTGATACCACTCTCTCATTCCCTTCAAAGCAAACTTCTCTGCTGCTACCCTTGTAGTATTGTGTCCACACGATTGCCAAGTTCTTACTCAATACACCTTTATTAATAATAATAATAATAATAATAGTAAAGCAGAATGTAAAAGTTTGCAAAGTTGGGTAAACAAGTTTTGATCACTAATAGAAATATTAGGTTTTGCAACAAAAAGCCAAACTTTCCTAACTTCACCAGGCTCACAGGTGTGTCTGGTTGGGGTAAGGTCCTGGATGGGTCTATACAAATGAAAGGAGTTCCTGGTGAGGGTACTGGCATCCACTGAGGGGATATGGTCTTACCCAAGATAAGTTTTAAAGTGAGAGGGACAACTAAATAGCTGGTAAATGTAAGGTGGCATGAATAAGACAGTAAATAATGTAAGGAAGCTTTATGCATCCAGGCAGTGAACTTGGAGGTGAATTTGATTGCTACATGAAGGGAGAGATGTCAGCTATGGAGGTCTCTTAATTAGAATGACTTCCATTAGCTTGCTTTTCTCTGGTAGCTAGGCAAAAGCAGGTTTATAAAGGATAGGGAGAATGTAGACTATTTAAGGCACTCATATAATAATCCAGGCAAGGATGAACTCAAACCTGAACTTGAGTAGTGGCAGCAGGTATGGCACAGTCACCAAGAGCATACTGGTGTTTTCGGTTGTTTTTTTTTTTTTTTGCCAGTCCTGGTGCTTGAACTCAGGGCCTAGCCGCTGCCCTTGAGCTTTCTCAAGGCTAGCACTCTACCACTTGAGCCCCAGCGCCATTTCTGGCTTTTTCTGAATATATGGTACTGACGAATCGAACCCAGGGTTTCATGCATGCTAGGCAAGCACTCTACCACAAGGCCATACTCCTGGACCCCATACTAGTGGTCTTAAAAAACAAATCTGTAAATTTACATTAGGGTCATAAAGGTTTGTTTCTTGCTTACATAACTGTGCAATGGAAGTGTGTCTCTGATCAGATAAAGGGGTTTGTTCCACCCAAGTTCAGTACTCTCAGAACTTTTCTTTCTTCTAGACCCACAGTTCTAGTTCTGAGAGTCCTCAGCATTTAGACAGAAAGAAGGATGGAAAAGCTTCACCTATGTCCTAATGACCATGGCACATATTATTTCCATGATACAAATGAGGACTACTCATGTAGATATACACTTCGATGCAAGGTGGAAATGTAGCTTTGACTGGACTGCTCCATCCTAACAGTAACTCAGTATTATACTTAAGAAAGTATCAAGTTTGGGGGGCTAGCTAGATATCACTGCCACAAATGGGAAAGAAGAATTGTACGTGAGAACATGGAGTTCTATTGGCAAGAACTAGAGAACATTTTCATCTGGCTGAAAGTAGCACCTAAAGTGAGAAATGGATGATGTCTTTTCTGACTTCGACGGACAATGGTGATATCAATTGGGAGTTGAAATATTTTTTGGGGGGAGTAGGATGTATTTTGTTTTGTGCATGTCTTGGTCAAATCAATAGAAATAGCTCTTGAGATGAGGAGGTTTGCATGAGATTTATGATCCCTAAAGTGACTAGCAAAGAACAGGGAAGCAGATCAGGAGATGAACAAGCCCAGAATGGATAAAATTTCAGTTAAAATCCTGAAATCCTGAAATCAGGACATCTGGTTCTCTATGGGTACAGGCAAAGAGGTTCTAGCAGTGAAAAGGCCATCCACCGAAGAGTTTCACGGGTGTGCACAGGTACAACCAAAGAGATGCTGGGGAAACAGGTGATTGAAATATAGGAAGTGGGCTGAGAGCATAGCTTAGTGGTAGGATGCTTGCTTGCCGAGAGCATAGCTTAGTGGTAGGGTGCTTGCTTGCCGAGAGCATAGCTTAGTGGTAGGGTGCTTGCTTGCCTAGCATGCATGAAACCCAAGGTTTGATTCCTCGGTAAGTGGGACTGTGGCTCAGGTGACAGAGCACTAGTCTTGACCAAAAAGACTAAGGACAATGCCCAGGGCCTGAGTTCAAGCCCCAGGACTTAGAGGAAAAAAAGAAACGAGAGAGAGAGAGAGAGAGAGAGAGAGAGAGAGAGAGAGAGAGAGAGAGAGAGAGAGAGAGAGAGAGAGAGAGAGAGGGAGGGAGGGAGGGAGGGAGGGAGGGAGGGAGGGAGGGAGGGAGGGAGAGAGAGAGAGAGAGAGAGAGAGAGAGAGAGAGAGAGAGAGAGAGAGAGAGGAGGGAGGGGAGAGAGAAAGGAAGGAAGGAAGGAAGGAAGGAAGGAAGGAAGGAAGGAAGGAAGGAAGGAAGGAAGATCAAAAGGATCAGAAGCCACTGGAAAGAGATATAAATAGTGCCTTAAAAGTTCGTTGGGGAGCCAGGCACTGGTGGCTCACACCTGTAATCCTAGCTACTTAAGAGGCTGAGAACTAAGGACCAAGGTTCAAAGCCAGCACAGGTAAGGAAGTCCATGAGATTCATCTCCAATTAACCACCAGAAAGCTGGAAGTGGAGATGTGGATCAAAGTGAGCGAAACGATTTTGGAAGAGAATAAAAGAAAAAGAAAAGTATTAGAAAGTTTGGACACCATTCTTAAGATGTGGAGAAAACAAGAGACAATAAAGAAAGATATAGGAAACCTCCAAAGAAGCAAGAAAACAGGAGGTAATCTGCCTCAGAATTTAGGAATACAAGAAGCAGAATTAATACTAACAATAAGGGAGTGAAGTCTGTTTTTTGGCAACATCATACTCAATTTCATCTTGAAGAATGCATATTAGTTTTATTTATTTATTTATTTTTTTGTGGGTCATGGGGCTTGAACTCTGCCTGGGTACTGTCCCTGAGCTCTTCAGCTCAAGGCTACCACCCTACTCTTGAGCCAAGCTCTACTTCCCATTTTCTAGAGGTTAATTTGAGATAAGAGTCTCAGGTCCTTTTGTGTCTGGGCTGGCTTTGAACCTTGATCCTCAGATCTCAGCCTCCTGAGTAGCTAGGATTACAGGCATGAGCCCAGGCCTGAGCCTGGCCATATTAGTTTTTAATAAGAATTTCAATATTTTATATTTTATGTGACAATGAACCCCATGGGTTTATATCAAAATAACATAGAGAAACCAGGCACCAGTGGCTCATGTCTATAATCCTAGGTACTCAGGAGGCTGAGATCTGAGGATCATGATGCAAAGCCAGCCTGTGTTAGAAAGTCCATGAGACTCTGATCTTAAATTAAGCCAGAAGAAGAGCTATTGGCTCAAGTAGTAGAATGCACAAAAGGTCAGAGACTGTGCTCAGACCCTTGAGTTCAATCGTCAGGACCCAAATACAATAATAAAGAAAGATAAAATATTTTGCTTTCTTAGTAATATTCAATGGATCTCATGTCTTACTCTCACACCTAAGATATTTCATCACTGTGAGAAAGGGACTCCTCATTTCAATTAGTGGAAAGCTTACCATTAGCTAACTAATTAAGGCTATTCTCTCACATCTATTTTCTAATTACAGTCACCACTGAGATATTTTCACCCAAGTGGCCAGAAAGGCTGTGGATTTATTTTAAATTTATTTTGGCAATAACAAACAACTAATTAATGTTTATAAATATAATAAAATCCCTCCTGATGAGTTGTGGGGATTGCATACACTAGCAACCAGTTTATTAAAACATTAATTGCGGTTGGATTTGTTTTGGGATTCATGAATAATCCATTTAGTACATAGCAGGACTAACTCATTTTGAAAGGATTATGAAGGAAATCCTTCAGAAAGTCTTGCATTTAATTCATGTTGTAGTCAAGGAAGGACAAAGTTTGCTTTCATCAAATTCTATAGCTCTTTGGGATTCTTCAGTGTGATACATCGTTCATTCATTCATTCATTCTCCTATGTGATCATGTATTATTGATCAAGCAACTACGATGTTCAAAACCACAAATATGTTCATGAGTTATACAGATGAGAAATACAGATAATCAAATTTGTATACTTCTGGCTGACAGTATTTATTTTGAAATTGGTCATTCCACCTTGTAAATCTGGAATTACCTTTTAAACTGAGTAACCACCCACTTTATAATAGCAATTCTATCCCTTCACAGAAATAAACCCAGATGTCCACTAACAAGATGCCTATTAGCACAATTTATAATAGTCCCAAACCATAAAACATCTGAATTCCCATCAGCAGTAGAATGGGTAAAGTGTGTGTGTGTGTGTGTGTGTGTGTGTGTGTGTGTGTGTGTGTATGATTGTGTGGGTGGGTGTTTTTCCACAATATAATACTATATAGCAATGAGCACAAACTTGTGAAAAACTGAAAACAAGTAAAACTGATTTGTAGTGCTAGAAGTAAGGATGGTGGTTATGCTTGGAGGTAGGTAGTAAATGGAAGTTATTTGAATTTGGACAAGTGGATCTGGGCTCTGGTTGCTTAAGTGTGCTTAGTTTGTGGGAGCTCATTAATGAATAAATAAATGAAATTTAGTCTGTAAGTTACAGACTGGTCTTTATTTGTGCTTTTGTATTTATTCAGGTGTTATGGTGCTTATACAGCAATTGGAATCCTACAGGCATTTATTAAGTACCTAATTAACTTAAAATACCAGTAGGGTACGTATGTATGAAGATATAAAAGCGTATCAATCATTGTTAGAGTCCCCATGGTTTTTACCTGATATTGACAACAAGAATCACTATTCTTGCTGCTATTACAACACAGGTTTGTGAATACAATACAGTCAGGGTCAAAAAGAAAGAGCAATTTGGTCTAGTGGGAAAAGCAGGTAGATGAGATGCTTAGGAAAGGAACAGAAGACATTTGCTACCTCTGGTTCCTCACATTCCGTCATACAATGTAAGCAGCAGCCCCTGAATTTTATCTGTGGACCACACCATCATCCACTGGTCAAGGCAAAACCCAAGCCTGTGGCCACAGGGCCATAGCATATGACCTTGACCAAAGTTGACCTTGGCATATATACTTTTCCTAGGTTATGTAAGGTCAAAGGAGAGTATGTTAGGTAGCCTAAGCTAGTTGAATGCTAGCAAACTTCTGGAATTGTTTAAGGAATACTTAAGTCAGGGAGGTCTCTTCCTTCTCCCTTGAGATTGAGAAGATGGTGGTTTGGGGGTAGTAGTTGGTCTCCCTATATTATCTGGACGATAAAATGAGTTTACCACATGGAAGAAAACTTGAGTTTAGTTGAGAAGCCACAAAAAGCACTGCATTCTATACTGGTAACACCAAAACAGCCCATCTGGGTTGAGAGTTTGGATTGAAGTGACACTAAAAGTTTCCAAGTGACCTTGTTCCAAATTATGTGATATAGGAGTTGGAATGATGAGAAAGCAAGGACCATCCTAAGAACAATGCTACCTCCTTCCAGAAGGCAGGGGCAGGTGAAGAACCAAAAGAGTATGTCATGGTTTAATGTGCTGGACTCGAGCCACAGAACGAAGTTAAGAGTTGCCTATGGCACATGCTAACAGTGCCCTGCTCTGTGTCCCCTTGACCCTCACACTTCCAGCACAG
The DNA here is from genome assembly GCF_031878675.1 of Megascapheus bottae. Lineage (NCBI taxonomy): Eukaryota > Metazoa > Chordata > Mammalia > Rodentia > Geomyidae > Megascapheus > Megascapheus bottae. The sequence goes on from NC_143526.1 coordinate 13,615,145, forward strand.
GTAGCAACTCCTGTCAAGTGCCAGTCTCCCTCTGAACATTCCAATAGGCAATCCTTCCATCCAGGACTAAGGCACTAGTAAAAACACCCAGCTTCCTTTCTCTACTCACTGGACGCTAGGTCAAAAATGAACTATATAACTCAAGGAGAAAATGAGGGAAGGGGGGACATGGTCTAATAAGAAATATACTCTTTATCTGACTTTTGTAACCATGATTCCTCTGTACTTCATGTTTACAGTAACAATTTTTAAAATACAGCTTCTTCATCCCTCAAGTGAGACAGCTCAAGGTGTGTTCACTACTGTTTCCCAGAGGCTCCCAGAGACCCCAGCCCAATAATTCAATAATTCACCTGCTTTGAATTATTACTATTTTTGCCATTTAACAAAGCAGTTTATGTATATGATGCATCTTGACCTGTGTCATCCTTGCAACATTTTCACCCCTCCCTTCCACCGATTCTCCCCTTATTTTGCTGAATTCTGTGATATATACACTGAAAAGTTTCAATACATATACTATAAAATTAAGAAAGGGGAGGAGAGGGGTAGGTTGGGATGTGTGGGTGAGAATGTTGACAGGGGTGACTCTGATCAAAATGTACTATATTCCTAAACTGGAAACACCTCTGTACAGCTACTTCAAGACAATATTTTTTTTTTTGGAGAGAACTCACCTGCTCACCAGTGTGCCTGCTCCTGATTCCTTTTAACCATCTGTTGTTATACAGTGTACCACCTACACATGACAGGCTGCCTACACAAATATGTATTGTCTGTGGTGAAATCAAAAGAAACAAGGATGTAGTCAGAGACGGAACCCAGGCTTTCCAATCACACAGCTGCATGCTGCGTTTCCTACAGTGCCTTAACACGGGGCTCTGGATAGATCACTTGCTTTTATTGACATACACTGCCAAGCTATTTTGGCATGGTGGTGTCAAAGGCCACCCTGCATCCATAATTATTTGTAACCTGGTTGTCCCTAGGTCTCTCTGGGCTGTAAATACAAATGAGGTCAGATTGCCATTAGTAACCAATTAGTCTGGTTCAGTAGAACCTCTCTCTTTAATGGGACTAGCCTGGACCAAGGTCAGTTATTTCTGGGGGTTCCCAAGGGGTGTTTCATATATATGCTTGCTAAGAATATCATCTGGCTATCTCCAGCTATTTCTGCTCACCCTCTAGCTAAGCCATTGACCCCAAGGCTCAATGCCTCACCCCATCCTGACCCCTCCATCAGTTTTTCCTCCTACGTTTTGCTTTCAAGGGCAAACAATACAACACTGGATTAGATGAAGGATCATCAAAATCTTTCCTAAAATCTAAGATAGGGCAATTTTATATTGTTTCTATCAAAATTATATCATTAAATTTTTAAGTAAAAGTTTAGATATAAAACATAAGTAAATTGATTTAATTAATTTGGAATGAAATTTAATTCATTGTATCTGATTTTGAAAACACTGGTTGCGGCAGTCAAAAGTCTCTTAATCATATAGACAAATATATTTTAGAAAATTCTTTCTTGCCATATTTTGAAAATTTTTGTTTGCATTCAGCCAGTGGTCAGCAAATATTTAGCAACCAGTTCTCAGAAAATAAACTATTCATTTATATGTACATGGTTGATACATTTTACTAGTGTAAAGGATGCAGAGCATATGATTTATAGATTATAATGAAATATGCAATGACTTTTATGGTAAATTTTCCACATAGGCAATTGGTTTTTCAAAGGATCATATTTGTCTTGGATTCATAACTAGCCTGTGGTTGTACTTAATAAAAGAGTGCTACTGTCTTTAAGGTGAAAGTCATGCTGTGGTAGTGTCATGTGTCTGGACTTCACTCATTCATTAATGACATGAGCAATGTCTTTACTGATACTAGTTTTTTTTAATTTTTTTTTGGGGGGGGTCATGGGACTTGAACTTGCCTGAGCGCTGTCCCTGAGCTCGTCAGCTCAAGGCTACTACCCTACCTTGAGCCACAGCTCGACTTCCTCAGGTCCTTTTGTGTGTCCAGGCTGGCTTTGAACCTTGATCCTCAGATCTCAGCCTCCTGAGTAGTTAGGGTTACAGGCAAGAGCCACTGTGCCCGGCCTGATACTAGTTTTTGAAAAAAATAACTACTCAATATTATGTACTATCAGCAATACAAAACCATAGATGGAAATATGTTTTTAATTTATTCTTAGGTATTCCAATTCTCATTTTTAAGATTAATTTAAAAAGTTTAAGCCTTGATATAACCTGCACATATTTTTCTCTCTTAGCTATTTTTCAGTACTAAGGATTGAACCCAGGACCTCCAGAATGCTAAGCAAGCAACCACTTGAGCTATATTTGTAACCTTGATGACTTTATCATGTATATAGTTTCCATTCTTTTCATTTTTACTCATTTCCTTTATGGCTTTTTGGATTATCTCTTCTGAGGGTACAAAGAAATTCTCGGTCTGGATGCCAGTGGCTCACGTCTGAAATCCTAGCTACTCAGAAGGCTGAGATCAATGGATCACAGTTCAAACCCAGCCCAGGCAGGGAAGTCTGTGTGATTCTTATCTCCGATAAACTTCCAAAAATCAGAAGTAGAGCTGTGGCTCAAATGGTAAAATGCTAGCCTTGAGAATAAAAGCTCAGGGACAGCACTCAGGCTCTGAGTTCAAGCCCCAGGATAGAAAAAGGGGAAGGAGAGGGAGGAGAGAGGGAGAAGGAAAAAAGAAAGAAACAAATGGAAAGAAAGAAAAGAAAGAAGAATTCTGTTTTTTTTTTCCTAGTAATTTTAGATTGAATCTTTGACCCATTTGGCACTGATTTTGGTATTTTGAGTGAAGACTGAGTCAGGCTTGATTTCCAGGCTGTTTGTGGTCCACAGAGTAGACAGTTCATTCATTTCTTCACTTGTTTGAAATGCCATCTTTGTCACATTCTACTTTCTGTTCTATTTGGAGATCTATTCATAGATTTTCTATTCTGGTTTTGATAAATTTTCCATTAATTCTATCTATTAATCTAGTAAAGACTTCATGCTTTTCTAGCTTTCTCAGCTGACATTATCACTGGATCACTCTTCCAGCCCCAAATATCTACTCATGTCAATATTGTCCTCTCTTGATTCAAGGAACATTTCCATAAGTTTTGAAATCAAAGAGAAATAGTTTTACAGATTTGTTTCTAATTTATAAAGAGATTTTGGCTATTTTGAGTTCCTTGCCATTCAATATAAATTTTTAGATCAACTTGCCTATTTCTTTTTTTTTTGCCAGTCCTGGCCTTGAACTGGCCTGAGCACTGTCCTTGGACTTTCTCAAGGCTAGAGCTCTACTATTTGAGCCTCAGCACCATTTCTGGTTTTTTAAAAAATTTTTTAGGATAGTTATATTCTTTTTCCCATATGTTTTTATTGTAATTAATAGAGGGGTTATTTGCCAGATAGAAGGAGCATTACTTCACATATATTGATACCCCTTCTCATGTTTTTGTCCCCATTTCCCTCCCATCTTGTTTTCCCTCCTTCCCTTTCCTACTTCAAATAAACAAATAAATGTCAATAATATAATAGATTACAAGGTTAGAGACTGTAACAATATGAGAATAATCAAGGGACAACGAAGGAGATGAGAAATAACATAGTACATTAAGAACAACAATCACACATTATATAGCTCTTGTTTCCATATCCTTGCGGTCCTTTCATTTAGCCTCATCCTATATGCCCTTACGTATCTAGGTTTTAAGTTATTATAATCCTCTGCTAGGAGAGTCCAAGATTTGTACTACTTATTACAAATAAGGGAAACCATTGAGCCTATGTTCCTTTGGGTCACAAATCATAATGTATATACATGTAATTTGGATTAGAAGCAACTTAATTTCCATAATTTATAAAACTTGATTCCTGTATAATTCCATCTCCTTTATACTGTTATTTCCACAAATCACATATTTATACATTATGTGCCCATCAATGTAGACAATTCTTTTTTTTGGGGGGGGTGTTCATGGGGCTTGAACTTGCCCTGAGGCACTGTCCCTGAGCTCTTCAGCTCAAAGCTACTACACTACCCGTGAGCCAAGCCCCACTTCCTGTTTTCTAGAAGTTAATTGGAGATAAGAGTCTCAGGTCCTTTTGTACCTGGGCTGGCTTTGAACCTTGATCCTCAGATCTCAGCCTCCTGAGTAGCTAGGATTACAGACATGAGCTACCTTACCTAGACAATTCTTATGTTATGCAATTGTCTTATAAATCAGGTAGAAAAAAGATAAGAAAGATATTTATGCTGCTTTTACATTTACCTATGTAATTACCTTTCCTGACACTTTTTAAAAATGTAGATTCAAGCTATTGTCTAAAATTCTTTCATTGAAGTCTGAAGGACTCTTTAGTATTTCTTGCTCAATGAGTATACTGGGATGGACTCTCCTAGATTTGTGTATCGGGAAATGCCTTTATTTCTTTTTCATTTCTGAAAGATAATTCTGCCAGACAGAATTCTTGCTTGACAATATTTCTACTTAAGTCATTTAAATATGTTACCATACTGCCTTTTGGCCCCTAAGGTTTTTGATGAAAAATCAACTGATGACCTGATTGAAAGCACTTTGTACCTGATGAACGGTTTCTATCTTGATGATTGCAGCATTGTTCTCTTTGCCATTAGTTTCTGACACTTTGAGTTTGATACATCTAGACTAGGATCACTTTGATTTTATTCACTTGGAATTTACTGAGTGCCTTGAATACATAGATGGAATTCTTTTTCAAATGTTGGAACTTTAAAAATATCAACCCAGATCCACTCTTCCTTTTCCTCTGCTGTCAGAACCTGTGTGTGTGTGTGTCTGTGTGTGTGTGTGTCTGTGTCTGTGTCTGTGTGTGTCTGTGTGTGTGTCTGTGTATATGTCTGTGTCTGTCTATATCAGGGTATCTGTGTTAGGGTATATGTGGGGTGGTGGTATTGCGGTTTAACATCACTCTTATATTTTCTAGGCAGATACTACCATTGGGCAACACCCCTAGCCTTTTTTCACTTTGGTTATTTTTTCTGATAGATCTCATGTTTTTACCCAGACTTATTGTTTATCTCTGCCTTCTGAGTGGCTGGGATTATAATCATTCATTACCATGCCCAGCCCTCAAAACTCCATATGTATATATGAATATATATATATATATATATGTGCTAGAAGGTGTCTCACAGGTCTCTGACACTCTGAACATTTGTGTTCATCCATGTTTCCTTTTCCTTCTCGGAATGGATAATCTCAATTTACTTATGCTCGGAATTACTGTTTGTTTTCTTTAGGCTACACAACTATACCACAGAGTCTATACTAGTCAGTTTTTCCTCACTGTGACAAAAAAAACAGAGGAAATCAGCGTAAAGGAGGAAAGATTTCTTTTGGCAAATAGTCTCAGAGGTTGTATCCTGTCCATCTAGGTCATTTGCCTATCATAAAGCAGAAGCATCATAGCAGAAGAGCACAGCAGCCAGGAAACATAGAGAAGGACACCAAGGAGTTAGGGACAAAATGAAAGCTTCCAAGCCACATTCCTCGAGATTTGCTCCATCCTTTAGGCTCTACTTCCTAAGTTTCCATAGCCTCCAGCTGGAGACTAGGCCTTTAAGCACAGGCCAATGGGCACATCTCAGATAGAAGTGTGCCAGAATTTCTGTCATAAAAATTGTATGCCAGTTATTGTATTTTTCAACTATAGAATTTCATGTTTTTATAGAGTATGTTCTATTGATATTCTTAAGATAGCATACTAATACTTCCTTTTAGACCCCTTGACATATTTTAAATTGCTTGCTTAAGGCTGTCTAACCCAATGTTGGTTCTTTCTTAAGACAATTTCTATTGACTGACTTTTTTACCATGTGTCTTTTATTTCTTTGTATAACTTTTTTGTGGTATTAGACTTGAATTCAGAGTCTTGAGCTTGCTAAGCTATCCTAGGAGCCCTTGAACTATGTTTCCAGACTTCCTGTTGCTGGTTATTTGGACATGGAGTCTAGAAGACTTTTGATATCGACTGGCTTCAAACCTTGATCCTTAGATCTCAGCTTCTAAGAGTAACTCAACTACATTGTCACCCAGCACATGACCATTCTTTGTTGTTGTTGAAAATCAGTTATTTCAAGAATTATGATTTAATTATGGCAAGAATAGTGTGTAGCAGACAATATTGATGATCTCCCTCTATACCATGGGCTGACTCCAGAAGACACGTGTAGATTGAATAAAGGCCTCTTGTATAGGCAGATGGCTTTCTGTTTCACACACCTGAGATTCTGTTCTGCTGAGGTAACATTCTCTGGGGCTTGTATATTCTTCACTTATTCTTGACTATAAGATAGTCAAGCTAAAAGTAAACAACCTCATCAATAGCCCTTGGCCAATGATAGATGGAGGTTGGTGAATAAGTGAAGCTCTGGCTTCACTAGGACAATTCTGAAGGGTGCACTTAAGACAGTCTCCCCAATCTGTGGGGTTGAACACCAGCTGTGAACAGCATTAAAGTACTTATTAGCACCTTCTTTTGAGGCTTTCCTTCCCCTCCCTTTGTAGATTCCTCATAGTACTTTGTAGAGTCACCTGGCAAATAAGTCATTTGCTCTCAAGTTCTTCTCTTGGGGTTCACTTTTGGAGAAACCCAAATTCAGATAATTGAGTAGATATCTCCCTTAAAAACCATTGGAGGCCATAATGTTTGGTTAGAAGGTCACGATGGGGAAAGGAAACTATGATTATTTACTCAGGTCTAATTCTGAATATTTTGTCCCTATGCCAGTATGGGACTGAGATGAGAAGACATGGCCTCATGAAGGCACCAAGAGCCAATGGCATGCCATCAGAGCTTATATGAGGTTTAAGTAAAGCATAAAGAGCTAGTACAGTGATCTTATATCAACGATACTGCCTCTCAAACAGAGAATCTCTATTTTTCTTTTAGAGCAGTGGAAGAACTGAACTGGTGTGGTCTCACCTAGAGCCACATCGAGAGCCCTCATGTGTTGAAGTTTGGAAAGTGATGGTGATAGCAACTTGACTAAATACCATTTACTGCAATGGTAACTGGTGAGGTGAGCTAAGGGTCTTTGCCTTGATCACAATAGCCCATTAAGTAGTTAAAGTTGGAAGAGTCTCACATCGACTCAGTTGTATGGCTAATGGGGTCATGACAAGTACTAGGTCACTAAGACATTAGAGAAATTTTGCAGAAAATTATTGAGATCCTCAGACACATTCCTGGTAGAGCTGAGACTTGCAAACACTGCTATATGTGTGCTGCTCAACACAGAGAAATACACACACACACACACACACACACACACACACACACACACACACACACACACGACACAAGATGGGAAAGGGAAAAAAACCCCACTGTAATGCCCAAGAAGTAAGGAAGTACATAATAAGAGAGAAACTATCTGTCATACCTCTTACCATAAAGATTTTGAATCCTATCCACTTATATTTTTTTATGTCAGGAAGGAAAAGTCCTAATAGTGAAAGGATAAAGGACGATCTGTTTTCCATGGTGTGTGTGTGTGTGTGTGTGTGTGTGTGTGTGTGTGTGTGCTAGGACTAGAACTTGAATTTAGGGCCTCAGTACTGTCACTTAGATGTTTTTGCTCAAGGTTGGTGCTCTACCATTTGAGCCACACCTCCATTTCTGGCTTTTCAGTGGTTAATTGGAAATAAGAGTCTGCCAGGCTGAGTTTGAACTGCAGTCCCCAGATCTCAGCTTCTTGAGGAACAAGGAATACAAGTGTAAGCCACCAGCACCCAGCTTATTCTCTAGTTTTACATGTGATGGTCTATAATATAGTAAAACTGTGTTCTCCATTTTATTGATAAGAAAACTGAGGTACAGAGAGAAGGCATGGCAATCAAGGCAGCATACCAAGTACTCATCATTTCTAATTCTAGCTAGTCATTAAGGTGACTAGACAATAGTATTTTCTAGTACAGCAAGGATAACGGTGCCCTACCTTTACACCTGTAGTGTTGGTGATGGAGGAAGTTCTGTTCTGTCCTTTTCCAGTTCTGGCAGCTTGGTAGTTGGAGTCTCTGATCATCTCAGCCATTTCACCTGGGTCTTGTTCTGCTTCTGTGATTCTAATAGCATAGTTTGTCTTTACATCAATTGAAAATTTGGTACTTTATAAAATAGATTTGGGGAGAAATGCTTTAAATTCTTAAATATAAGTGTGGAAAAATGAGAATTCATCTTAGTCCTCTTTTTACATCGGTAAGAGGAGTAAGAACTCCCAGGGAAAGGTTTTTAACAGCAGTCTATTTTTCTGTCCTGCTTCCCACCATTTTGCAGAAGCTTGAAGTCTAAAAGCTAGACTCAAGCTTTCCAGAATTCTATTTTTATTGTTGCTGTTGTTATTATCTTTACTGGTACTGGGGCTTGAACTCAGGGCCCGGACCCTGTCCCTGAGCTTCTGCTCAAGGCTAATACTCTACCATTTGAGCCACTGTTCCACTTCCAGCTTTCTTTTTCTTTTTGTAATTTATTGGAGGTGTATTTCTCACAGACTTTTGAACCCTAGCTGGCTTTGGACTGTAATCTTCAGATCGCAGCCATCTAAGTACTAAGATTATAACCATAAGCCACCAGCACCCAGTGTTCCAGGATTCTGTTTTTGGTTTTCTGATGGTTAATTGGAGATAAGAGTCTCATGGACTTTAGTGCCTGGGCTAGCTTTGAACCTCAGTCCTCAGATCTCAGCCTCCTGAGTAGCTAAGATTATAGGTGTGAACCACTGGCTCCAGGCTCCTTCCAGAATTCTTTACAGTTAGTATTCTAGGTTCAGTTTTTGCCAGTAAGATTTATTCATGCAACATATAGATGGTAGAACAAATGCAGAAGCTACCTTTCTCAGTGGCAGTGACCAATGGGCAGCCTCTAGTCTCTCTACATTTACCATGGTTATGTATAAGGAGCTGTACCAGTGCCTCTAGTGAGGATAGTAGCAGCCATAGTTAGGTGCACTGATAATGCTGTGTTGGTATCCATTGATGACCCTTGACCTCTATGCCTATAATTCTTCTATGCTATGGGTTCTATAGACAACAAGGTCCCTTCTTAAAGCCTTTCCACATGAAATACCTGGCAAGGCTCAACATTGAATTAAGCCTAGAGAAGGAGTTCAGTAGTTATTAAATAACCAAAGTTTATATCTTGTTAGTTGTTTACTCCCCATGAAATTGGTTCATTATATGGTATAGCTTTTCTCACCTCTGTCAACCACAGGCTCAACCTTACTTTCCAGCAGTATTATAAAAACACCTGCTTTTCTATCCTCAAAAAATTGAATCGCTCCAAAACTAATCTCCACAGAAACAACCATCCCATTAAAAGATGGGCCAAAGACTTAAAGAGAGTCTTCTCAGAAGAAGAAATAAGAATGGCCTATAGACACATGAAGAAATGCTCGACATCTCTGGCCTTAAAAGAAATGCAAATCAAAACAACTCTAAGATTCCACCTCACTCCAGTTAGAATGGCCAGGATCAAGAAAACTAATAACAACAGATGCTGGAGGGGATGTGGCCAGGAGGGATCACTACTACACTGTTGGTGGAAGTGCAAACTTGTTCAACCACTATGGAAAGCAGTATGGCAGTTCCTCAAAAGACTAAACATAGAGCTTCCCCATGACCAAGCAATTCCACTCCTTGGCATTTACCCAATCATCCAGAAACAAGAACATACTAAATCCACTGGCACAATGATGTACATTGCAGCACTATTTACCATAGCAAAGATATGGAACCAACCCAGATGTCCCTCAGTTGATGAGTGGACCAACAAGTTGTGGTATTTATACACAATTCTATGCTGCTGTCAGAAAGAATGACATTGCCCCAGTTCTAAGGAAATGGAAAGACTTAGAAAAAAATCATATTAAGTGAAGTAAGCCAGATTCAAAGGCATATAGGCTCAATGGTCTCCCTCATTTGTCATAATCAGTAGAAACCTTGGGCTCTCCTAGCAGAGATTTACAATAGAACAAAACCTAGATATATATAAGGCCATATAGTATGATGCTAAATGAAAGGACCTCTAGGATATAGAAACAAAAGCCATATAATGAATGATTGTTGTCCTTAATGTACTATGTTATCTCTCATCTCTTTTGCTGTCCCTTGGTTATCTCATATTGTTACAATATTTCACCTTGTTATCTGATATATTGTGTACATGCATATTTGGTTATTTGAAATCGGATAGGGAAGGGGGGAAAACAAGATGAGGGGCGGGGGTGGGGGTGAGGGAAATGGGGACCAAGACATGAGAAAGGGTATCAATGTATGTGAAGTAATGTACCTTCTGTCTTGTGAATATAATGTAACCCTTCTATTAATCACAATAAAAATATATGGAAAAAAGAAAATGTTTCTCTGTCCTTTTTCTTTAAAGTGAAAGATAAAAAGGTTTGTACTAGTCAACTTCCCATCACAATAGCAAAATCCTCAACATACATGGCTTATGAAGTAAAGAAATGTACTTTGTTTGTTTGTTTGTTTTATGCCGGCCTTGGTTCTTAAACTCAGGGCTTGAGCATATTTTTTGAACTTTTTTGCACAAGGCTCTCTCTCAGCTTCTTTGCTCATGGCTAACACTCTACCACTTGAGTCACAGCTGCACTCTGGCTTTTGTCTGTTAGTTGGAGATGTGAATCTCATGGACTTTCCTGGCCAGGCTAGCTTTGAATGACAATTCTTAGATCTCAGCTTCCTGAGCAGCTAGGATTATAGGTGTGACCCACTGGTCCCCTGATGAAGTGTCTATTTTGAATCATAGTTCTGGAGATTCCAGGGCAATACTAAGCTGGCTTATTGCTTTGGGCTTCTAGAAAGGGTAGGGATGAGTCTAGAAGAAAATCACTCACGCCAGGAGCTGGTGACTCACACCTGTCATCCTAGCTACTCAGGAGACTGAGATCTGAGGATTGTGATTCAAAGCCAGCCCAAGTAGGAAAGGCTGTGAGACTCTTCTCTCCAATTAGCCCCCAGAAAATCAGAGTGGTGCTGTGACTCAGACTGGTAGAGTGCTAGCCTTGAGTGAAAGAATTTAGTGACAGTGCTCAGATTCAAGCCCTATGAGAGGAAAAAAAGAGAAAGAAAGTCACTCACATCCTGAGCCAGGAAACCAGAAGAACGGGAAAACCACAATCATTTTTTTAGGCCATGCATACCTTAGTGACCTAAGAACTCTGATAAGGCCCCACGTATCAAAGGACGATAGCACCTATCACTATCAGCACCGTGAAGAACAAGTCTTTGGAGAACACTTGTCAAACCATAGCAAGATTTTTCAGGTGTGCTGTGATTCTTTGTGATGAGTGCCTGTCTTCTCTAGACTGTGGATGGCATGAAGGCATGACTCATGAATATTTTTCTTTCAATCAACAGCTCAGCATGTAGCATGGTACCTTGTATGTGACAGATTCAATAAATAGTCTCTGAATGAGTGCATGAATGAATATGTACAAGAAGCATTCACATGGGAGTAAGCAGCTGCGGCCTCTAGGTGATCAACTGTATGCCCTGGGACTGATGAATCATATCCCTATGCTTATACCACAGAAGACTCCTTTAGAGCTAACATTCTTCTCTTCCCTGAGTGCCAGTCATGTGCTAGGTACTGCTCTGGGCATGTGGGCACATCAGTCAACATGATTAGGGCCATACATTTGTTATTCTGGTAATAGAGGTCAGTTGATTTCCTGGATGGCCCCAGGGTATGTAGTAGCCATTTGTGCCTGTGGGTGTGTGTGTAGAGGGTGGACTTTGGGACTAATGTAAGTCAGGTAAGTATCCTAAAACATCTATGGATTCTGGGCACATAGTCTAAATTCTCATAAGCTCAGTTTTCTAATCCTCAAAATATCACCAATTTCATGGAGGGGGGTGGGGATGGAAAGAAGAGGTAGTCCATTCTTTTTGTGCTCTGCTTGTATCATTTTCTCCTGCACCTGTCTTTCTGTCTCTGCCCACATGTGTGGCCTAGCTCAGATGGCAGATCTAAAGTGCTGTAAAGCTAATTAATCATCTGTTGTGACTTCCCCACAACAATCAGATGAGGGGACAGAGGGATATGGGCTGATAAATCTTCCAATTTCCTTGCTCCTAGGAGCAAGATGTGTCCCACTCCAAAAGGCTCCAAGTGCTTTTGTTGGCCATAGCAGCCAAGTGCTCAGAGATTCATCCTTTGTTTCCTTCCTTTTCCTTCTTCCTTCCAACCTTTCTGGGAGCCCCATTCATTCACATCTTTACTCCAACATAACCTAGGGGACACAGAGTAAGATGACGCATTGAACAATCAAGGTGTTATGCCCAAGTCTCAGGACAACCACCAAGAGACCACCGAGAGTCAGACGTTCCGAAATGCAAAAGCAAGGCTTTATTCCGGCGGGCTAGCTCTGGGCTCAGTCCTACACTCCCATACAGCGGGAACCCAGGAGGAAGCCCTGAACAGCTTTTCTACAGGGCTATTAAAGGCAAAGACTACAGATTTACATCAACACAGCAATCAGCTATTGGAGTGAGATAAGGTAGGAGTTAGGGACAGTTCAGGGCAGTTGGAGCTAAGGGGGATTCCTGTACCAGTAGAGTCCTAATTAGCTGTCTAAGGGTAGTTTTATGGTTTTAGAAAACAAATGCCATCCATTGAATTTACGTGCGAGTTCTGCTTTGGAAAACAAATGCCATCCCTTGAATTTACACGAGTTCTGGTTAATTTTAACACAGACAGGTCAATTCCTGGGACTTAATGGCACCACAATTCTGTTTCTTTAATTTAGGTGTACTTTTGGGTCACTCACAGTTTACATAAACAATAAGACAGTTGCTGCTTCAGAATGGGGGCGCTTTTTTAGCTCTTCAAAGGTAGAAATGACAAGTAGGACCTTCCTCTAACAGGAAGAGGGTAAGATGTAATATGTACATTATCTTCAAAAGGATGGCAGAAAGCAAGAGACGCAGCAGAAATTGTACATTCAGGAATGAATTCTAAATCCCACTAACTGGCTGCAATTCAAGCTTGCCCAGCTACTTCAGTCTCTCCCGATAGGGGGCTGAAATGTCATAGCTCAGGGCTGTATAGTCATAGCTATAATCCTAAATCAACAAGAATGCCTTCTATTGTGATCACCACCTCTCTTTAAGAAAACAGAAATGGTACAATAATTCATTTAGGAAAGATTTTTCTCAAAAAATGGATGCATGTAAAAAATAAAGATACTGCATTTTAAAGGGATGATAAGCTTCTATTATTCTGAAAAATTCTCTAGTGAGATCAGCTCATCCCTGGACAATGGCAGATAAATGAAACTTGATTGTTTCCACACCTGCACCAATGTTTGTCTTGTCTCTGACAAGGCGTGGCTGGGCATTGTCAATGAAGTGGGCTCCTCGTTATCTCTGCTATTGTTCCAGGAATCAAAGCTATTATCAGAGCCTGGGCCTCACACTGCATAGCTCAGCCACAATGTAAGGGAAGTGAGAAAATAGGTGGTAGAGTCAACAGCATGTTTTGGGGAGCCACATTTCCCAGCTCCTTCCTTTCATTTAAAACTTTTCACCACAAGGTAGTAAGTATATCATCATCATAAAAATGTAAACAATGAATAAGAGCCCTGAAGTAATAGCCCCTTTCCTGTTTTCCAGTCCCTTTCTAGAACAAACCAGGATGAACAAGGTGTGAAGCAATGACAGACATACTCAACACAAGCACATCTTCACAAAATGGTCCTCATCCCCATTTGCCTGCCTTTTTCTGTATCATCTATCCTAGCCTGATTCTTGGTTTTTTGGATCATCTCACAGAATTCTACTGCATGGATATTTAATTATTTCTTCCCCCTTTGGATAATACTTAGTCCATACAAATAATTACAAAGTGAACATCTTGGTACATTAACTTTGCCCATTGATGAGGTAATTTTGCAAAAATAAATTGCTAAAATTGGAATTACTGGGCTTAAAGTCATGTGCATTAAAAAAAAAAAACCCTTTTGCTCACTGCTTACAAAGTACCCTTCAAATTAGGCCAAAAAATATATGTCATTGTTGATTAATTTGTCTTTCTTTTAAAATTAGTTTCATTTGTGCTTCCCACCTCCCCAGACCATCACCACCTTTTTTTTTTTTTTTACTTCTATATTTTCTGTGAACGGTATGGTCATCAGCTCCACAAATGAGACCAACTAGAGGCAACTAACTCATTTAAGACTAGGATTTCGGATAGATAGTGAGGGAGTTAGCCACCAACACTTGTCTTTGGTAGAGACTGAAAGGCAGGAAGGGGAAGTAGAAAGCTTTCTAGTGGAAGAAAGTGAAGCCATCTGTTCAGGTTCATGCTGGTTGGAGGCTCTTGGCCTGGGCAAGCTAGAAATGGGCTACCTAAGCATCAAGATGCCCCATGTGATTGGTTGGAGTAAGCGTATTTAGATTTTTCTGATTGGTCCTAGGATGAATATTGGTAACACCAAGGGAAGCTGTTGGTTATTAATGAAGTCTTGCCTGTTTTGGACCCATTGTTGCTGAGGCTGTGGTGTGGTTTCCCAGATTGCTTGCTCTGCAGATTGCGGCTTGCAGGTCTGTTTGTATGTATCATCTGGCCATCATCCACTACTGTGTTGCCCTCAATTTGATTCTTCTATTTCCTGATGGTGTAAATGCAACATGTAGTCAGTAGAAACAGTTCTTTAGCATCTGGGATGTGGTTCCTTTCCAGACTAGTCATTATGAAGTATGGTCCTCTCTGGAGTTTCTGAACAGTAGCAGTAATCCATAGCTCCCAGTCAGCTACCCAGTTACAAGAGAGAAGCGACTGACGCCCTAAGGGGTATTGTGTTGTGAAGTGAGTATGTTCAGTAGACCACGTATTCAGTATATTTTCAATTTATGATTGGTTCATCAGCCCTAAGCTCATTGTAAGACATGGCAATCTGTACATTAACTCTCAAGTTCTTCATTCCTCTTGCCTATATTTCTGTTGGATTATCAACCTTTTTCTTTTTCCTTGCAAATTCAAAACTTGGAGCAGCAACACCAAGGGTATGGCTTTAGTCTGTGGAATTTTGTCCTAGAATTAAAGGGGAACACCATTTAAACTGAGGACCAACTTTTCAGACCCAAAGAGCAGAGTTCATATGTCTCCTTAGTGCAGTTACACTGTTTGGTTTCATAATCTCTTAAAATAACATGCTTTGTAGAAACAAGGAAAAACAGCTTTGCTCCTGTATGAATCCTATGTGAGGTTGAGGTGGGTGCACGGTGGGTGGGGGAGTTGTAGTGGAGTGTATGGAAATTATACAAAATGACCTACAATAGGACCTACAGATGCCAAATTGCCTGGAACTCTCAGAAGGACCATCCACCTGGTGGTCTGTCTTATATTATAACCTGTTTTTTGTGCCCAAACTGGGACCCTTTCCCTCCCAGAATTATGGAGCCAATAATAAGACCAGCACCAGAGAAGCAGTGGAGAAACTTTTTTTTCTTGGTCAAGAATAAAAGTGAAGATAGGCTCACACCTATAATCCTAATAACTCAGGCATCTGATATCAAAGAATCTGGGTTTTAAGCCAACCCAGGCAGGAAAGCCTGTGAGACTCATCTCCAATTAGCCCCCAAAAAGCTATAAGTAGAGAAGTGGCTCAAGGGGTAGAGCACCATCCTTGGGCTAAAAACCTAAGGGACAATGCCAAGACCCTGAAAAACAACTTCTGGCCCACAGGTCTCCTACTCTTCAATCTAAAAACCATGTAACTCAGGCCAGATTCAGGGTACATGCCAGCATTTGTGCTGGCACTTAGCTATGCCACATGCAGAGGTCTATGAACCCTCATCATACTTAAGGCAAAATTTCAGAAGAAATAATAAATATTTACTAAGTTTTTACTCTTGGGGGAAAGTACATCAGGTCACTCAAAATTATCTCCATGCATCTCTTCTGATAGCAGCAGTGTAGGTTTCAGGTTGGTCTGTTACATCGGTTGCTTTCTAGGCATCCATCCATCTTTAGGGTCCCTTTTCCTGTTTCTGAGATCTATTTTTTTGATGGCTCGCCTCAGACTATTGGTTTCTGGGAGTTTATTTTCTCCTTCCTCTGAACCAGTGACTGAGAGGAACATGGCATGAAAGCCAGGCTTGTTGCCTCCAACATATCTTACAGACCCCTGAGGGGGACTGCTGAGGATGAAGATTGGAAGCTA
The DNA here is from genome assembly GCF_031878675.1 of Megascapheus bottae. Classification (NCBI taxonomy): domain Eukaryota; kingdom Metazoa; phylum Chordata; class Mammalia; order Rodentia; family Geomyidae; genus Megascapheus; species Megascapheus bottae. Next base: position 13,631,399 of record NC_143526.1, read on the forward strand.
GCTAGCTAGGCAGCCAAAACCAACAGCAACCAGAAGTGGAAGTATGGCTCAAGTGCTAGAGTGCCAGCCTTGAGTGAAAAAGCTATATAAGAGCACAAAGCCCTGAGTTCAAGCTCCAGTATCCAACACAAGAAATAAAATGTATGATATCTTCTCAGTAGAAGGTTCATAGCTTTTGTTGAATGTCCCAGAAGTCTGTAACCCACTTCTAAAATTAGTAAGCACTCTATACAGGTTATTGTTTATATGTTTCAGAAAGTCTGTATTGCCTCTGGCCCAAACTTCTGGGTGTCATAGGTCTGGTAGCAGCTGTCAAGGAGGAGAAGATGACATTTGCTTTAGGTTTGAATAGGAGAAGAATTGGAAGCAAGGAAGGAGTCATGCATAATCATTAAACAGTCACAATCACATGTTTGCTTTGGTGATCCTGAGTGACTGATAGCAGCCACTGCTAGTCAGACAGCTCATGTTTCTGGTTTAGTCAGATTCTACCTGACCAAACATCATTGCCAGTCAATGATGAAGGAAAACTGTTACAAAGTGACTGCTAGAGAGAATGGCTCAGAGCAAGGGCAGGATGCCTAGCTTTTATCCTACTTTCAGTGTATTTCTAGGACCAAGTAAGGAGTCAATGCTTTTCAGCAAAGCACCTGTCACATTCTAAGATACTAACCCTTTGAGATAAATAGTGATTTGGCTAAAATCATATTTACTTCCTAAGTGACAAAAAGATATATGCATTAACTTTAGTTTGACAACAGAGGAAAACAATGGTTTTATAGAATCAGGAATTGGGGGTTCAGGGTTTCATATGACCTAGAACATTTTTCCTTTTCCTTTCTAGATAATTGATGTGTAACCTAGCCTGACTGCTAAAGAAGAAACTATGGAAAGCTAAGTGCCAGTGGCTCATGCCTATGACCTTAGCTATTAGGAGGCTAAGATCTGAGGGGCTTGGTTTAAAGCTGACAGGGGAGGCAAATCCGAGACACACTAATTTCCAATTAACCAGAAAAAAAGCTGGAAGTGGAAGTGTGGCCCGAGTGATTCAAGTGCTGGTCCTAAGTGGAAAAGGTAAGAGATAGCAGCTAAGCCCTGAGTTCAAGCCTGAGTAGTGGGACACACACACACACACACACACACACACACACACACACACACTGTATTTTGCCTGCGATTCATAAAGAATATGGAATCAACTTACTTAAGTTTTTCCTCATGTTCTTCGCTGATTAATAGACCAGCCATCACACAAGATCATCTGTGCCAGTAAAACATCACAGAAACCTCATCAAACTAGCTAAAATCTGGTCTTAACAAAAATAGCCCCAGCTGGCTGCATTGAAGTTCTTCTTGCTATACACACAGTAGGTCAATAAATTATGAGGCAAGCAGCTGCTCTGATCTTTAGAACTATTAGGTCCCGTGAGAGAAGCACATGTCAGAGAGGAGGAGGGATGCACAGAAGGCTCTTGTTGAGAAATGAAACATTTCCTCCTGTACATCTGGGTCAGCCATGGCTAGTTCTTCTCATAACGGATATTTTATGAGCATGAATAATAAGAATTTATATAAATATAGATCCACAAAGCCATTCTATACATATGGAGAAAATAAAGAACAAGTAAGTGATGGTGAAATAAATGCATCAAAGGGTCTAGCCAGCCTTTTAATAAACTAAGAGAGGAAAGCTTGAGTATTAATAATGTCACCTTGATATTGAAGGACAGTTACAGCTCTCAACAATGTTTCCTTGGGCTGGACCTAAAGGAAAAATGCTCTGGGTAGAAGGCTTGAACCTAAATCGTGTGTGTGTGTGTGTGTGTGTGTGTGTGTGTGTGTGTGTGCACTAGTGCCAGTGTTGGGGCTTGAACATAGGGCCTGACTGCTGTCCCTAACCTTAAGGCTGGCACTCTACCCTTTGAGCCACAGCTCCATTTCTGACATTTTACTGGTTCACTGGAGATAAGAGTCTTATGGACTTTCCAGCTTTGAACTGAGATCCTCAGATTTTGGCCTCCTAAGTAGCTAGGATTACAGATGTGAGTCACCAACACCCACCTGAATCCAAAATGTTGATGTGTGTATATATGCCAATTACATATATACAATGACTTGTTTGCTCTTCACTTTGTTCTTTCATTTATTTCCTGCATATTCATTGACTTCCAATCTTCGCACGTGATGCTGGTCTCGAATGCTAATGATCCTTGATTTATGAGGCTGATTGTTTGGTAGAGAAATCCAAGTACCTGAGACTAGCCATGCTGCTAATCCAAGCACTTAGAAGGCTGAGACAGAAGGATTATGAGTTTGAGGCCAGTTTGGGCTGCAAAGCTAGACTGCCATGCTCTCCTCCCCCAAATCACATAGATATACAATTAGTGGTTGCGATAAGCACTAGAAGAAATGAATTACATTCTCTGCCTCAAGGGTTAAAATAATGTAATAAGAAAGTAGTCAGGGAAGACATCTGAGACGGTTAATTTTAGATCAATTTGACTAAGCTAAGGGATGCCCAGACAACTGGCAAAATGTTATTTTTGGATGTGTCTGGGAGTGTGTTTCTGGAAGAGATCAATGTGTGGATTGGTAGAATAAGGAAAGCAGATGGCCTTCCCCATTTCCTCAGTCCTTGAGGGCCTAAATGGAAGAAAGAAGGATCATTTCATTCTTTCTGTTTGAGCCAGAACACCACTCACCTCCTGATTTTTGAATTCAAAGCTCCTGATTCTTGAACTTCCAATTTCAGAATGGTACATATACCACCAGCTAAACGACCCCACCCCCCAGTTCTCAAGCCTTCTCACTTGGATGGAATACACCACTAGCTTTTCTGGGGATCCAGCTTACAAACAGATCATGGGATTTTCCAACCTTTGAGCTGGTTCCTGTGACAAATTTCTTGTTTATATCTGCATGTGTATTGGTTGGTTGTGTATCTCTGGAGAATCTTAGGTCATGCATCTTTCAATAGTACTTACAGTAAAAAAAAAAAAAAAAGAAAGAAAAATTCCTTGTTGACCTGAAGTTCACACTTAATTACCATCTGTATTTATCTGTCAAGCTTTACCAGTCTGGCTGGCCATGAGGCTTGCTTTGTATGCAAATGGAAGCAAATGTGAAGTAAGCAGAGATTCAACATGCAGCTATCCATGGAGGCTCATAATTTTGTTGTCCTTGAAACCCAGTGATTGTTACAGGAGAAAAAAAAAGACCAACTCATGGTTAGGAGTGGAGGTGTATGTGAGAGAAACACATCCAGTTATTCCCATGGTGGTGGCACCAGCCTGTTCTGTCTAGGTAAACAAGTGAAGTTCTGTGATATCATCCAGACATCAACAACCCTGAGATCTCACCTCAGAGGCCAAAGAGAGGCCAGGTCACAAAGGTTCTGATCACACTTCTCCCTTCATCACTGCTGTAACATCAAAAGATAATCAGCTAGAGGGCTTATCAATGACAACTGTTTATAGCTCACGATTCTGGAGACTGGGAAGTACAAGTCAAGACATTGGCAAGTTTCTCGTTCATACATTCTCACCCTGGGTCTTTACATAATCAAGGTAACTTTCTTGGGTCTCTTAATAAAGGTATAACCCCATTCATGAAATCACTGTCTTTGTGACAAAATTGCTTCCCCTAAATCACATCTTTAAGCATCACACTGGTGAATAGATTTCAAGACATGAGTGTGGAGGGAACATGACAGCAACACCTCTTTTTCTTTTTGGATTTTTTGGAAGCACACATTAATTTCATCCTTACATTTTGGTGAATTGCAACTTTCAGGTTCCAACAATAGCTATGGACACGTGGGAATGGAAGAAACTAACACAGTTGGGTTTGAAATGCCAGTAAAGAGCCAAGATGGGAATTTAATTCACCCATTTCTTTCCCTGTATCAAAGGGAATGAATTGGGAGAAGCCCTGAGGATCAGGGATGTCTTAGTCCTAGCTGGTCTCACCTGCCACCAAAGGTCGTTTTTGCTTGAAAGTTTTTGGTAGTTGATTCTACTCACAAATTTAATACGCAATGGTTTCAAGGTTGGGAGCCAACTAATAAAGCATGAGAAATGGTTTCTAACTAGTCAAAAAGGAAGAGTTCACAGGGGTATTGAAATAGCTCAAGGACAATGGATTTTCAGCTGCATTCTAGTGAGGTGTCATCAGTGTATCAGACATCAGTGCCCAAGAAAGTCAAACCTGGGAGGGGTAGGAGAGACCAAGCATCAACAATAACAAAGCTCTGGGACCCATTCCCAGGCAGATCAGATAATGCATAAAGGGAAAGAGGAAAGCAAAGGACCCCATTCTATTGTCCACATGCTCAGCCTGCATTATTCAAAGACAGATTTTAAAATATGTATCAGCATTCCAGTAAACAGGGTGAGCTTGCTAATAACAGTACAATTCAGAAATCACTACTCCAAATAAATACGTTAGGAATGTCATTACTTTAATCAGATTAACAGCTGTCCTTCATGTTTTGCTTTGAATAATCATTGAAGTTCTTTGTGATCTTGGCAAGCGTATTGCTTAGAAATTCACAGAATAAAGGTTGGGTTTGCTAGTATTTTTCCTCTTTAAAGGAGGTTTTTTTTTTAAATCATTTTACAACTTTGATTTAATTTGGTAAGACTTATTGTATTCAGTTTTATGATTCCTAACACTAGAACATAATTTTTATGCAGATTGTCTTATTCATTGCAGTAGTTCATGTCTTTCATGAGAACAATGGCTCTGATGGGTTAAATGGTATTATTTTAAAACCTCCCTTACAGATTAGCTGCCACATCACCTTCTGAATACTTGCACTTGAATATCTGAACCATAGTTCATAATTGTATTAAGCACTGAGCTGATTCTTCTCGTTAACAATGCCTATTAAATGCTTTTTCAATACCCAGAGATCCACTTCTGTGAACAACACTGTCTACACCCATTTTTGGTATTAGGCGACAGCTGGGATCTTTTGTAAGGAAATTGAGATCTAGTGATGAATTTATTTGCAGTTCCATTGATGATGTGAAAAGCCATTGAAATGCGGAGCTGTGTCATCTGCACATTTTTTTAACTCATGAAATTCAAGAGGAAGAAATGCTACAGTCATTTATTAAAAAATAAGCTTCTTGTTAAGAGAAGGAAAAATGTTCTTTTTGATACAGAAAGTTTATGAGCCATTCACATCTAATAAATAATAAATCGATCTGTCAAACTAAGTTTCAACACACATTTAATGAACAACTACCCTCTTCCAGGATGAAGGCAGACAGTACACACACATTAATAATCCTTCTGAGATGGGGACCTTGAGTTCTTTTTTTAATTGTAAAGGTGAGGTGCAGAGGGGCTACAGTTCCATAAGTAAGGTAATAAGTACATGTCTTTTTGAACAGTGTCACCCCCTCCCTTATTTCCTAACTCCCCAAGTTGTAAAGTCCCCTCCCCCCAAGTTGTAAAGTTAATTTCCAAGAGCGGACCTTGAGTTCTTAATTGACTTTTATTATTGTACTTGGATTCTTTTTTTTCCTCTGACACTGACGTTAGCATAAATTAGTTCCACAAGGGAGCTTCGTTTGCCTTGTCTGTGATGTGTGCAATCTGCCTTCATCACCCTCACCCCCAACACCACTCTCCCTCATCCCTTCTTTCCCAAACCTATCTCCACAGGTTCCATTATCCCATTTTTACGCAGCTGTATAAAATATTTTGACCTTCACCTTTTTTCACCCGCTCTTTTGCCCTTTTGTGCAATCCACTTTCTCTTTTCCATCAGGCTTTGCTCTTGTGAAAAGATAGCAAATATTTTGCTATCTTGGATAACTATAGAATATTAAAATGACTGTTGTTCTTATGACATATCTACATGTACAGGGAAAACAGAAATTTAGGGGAAAATCAGCCTATCGCAGTTGCTCAACATAAAAACATATTACACTGGCCTAACAAACTCTTCTGTACATTCCTCTCTTTGCTCCCCTGTACTTTCCATTTTTCTGCTTCAACAATAGTATTTCTTTGAAATTGGCTTTCTTAGGTACTAGAGTCTTTGTTTGGTCACAAAAATTCCCAGTAGAAATTCCTGCCACCCCATGATGTCTTTAAATACGGTAAGATGACCTACTTTTTCAGGAGATAGTAATGTGGATTTAGAGCCAAGGCTACAACCATCTTTACAAAGTGTTTGTGAAGAGGGAGATAGGGAGGAGTGAAGACTAGTACATTTGGGTTCCTGGAATAAGTTTATGATTATGAAAATGAGTAAAGATCTTTAGGAAGAGTGTAATTGATTTTCATGAAGAAAATAAAGATATTCATGAAAAGAGTAAAAATGTTTCCTGAAAAAAGTAACAACTCACTTTTCAACTTGAGTACCTTAAATATAAACCTTTGACCTCAGATTTTGGAATGTTTAGGCGATCATTCATCCAGATTCACCAAGATAATAGAAATACAGGCAGTCAGGGAGCCTTCACTCAGTTGTTTCCAGTTCTTTTTGTTTTGCACACAGGGGAACGGATGTTTAGTTCAGCAAAGGTAGCATTTAGCCAAGAACACAAATGTTCTTAAAGACAGTTCTAGCCTCTTTCTTTCCTGTGATCTCATACTAAGTCACTTACCCTGCTTCTCTTTTTGTTCTCAAGTCTGTAAGATGTTGCCATGCTCATCTAATCATTCCAACTGCACAACCCCACTGAGGCTGCCCAGTTATCTGTACCTATCACCCTAAGGTCCTACGCTCTCAGTAGCCACAGACATAGACCTAGGTAAATGGGTTTGGACGGAAAGGGCTACCTGTGACCTCTCTGTAGCTCCACAGCTAAGTGCTGTTTCAACAACTTCCTAAAGGGTATTTTTTGTCTGTTCCTTCCCTGCAAGGCCTGTTGAGCTTATTGCTTCTTTTCTTGAGAGAAAGAAGCACCAGTGTTCCTAGGTTCCCAGGACTTGTTCTTGGACCCTTCCCTTTTCTTTTCACAAGCATTGCCTAAATGAGTGAATTCCCAGCAATGTTAAAAGCATCTTTTCAGAAAAATTGGCCTAAGGGTGAGAATGTGGCTTACTGGTAGAGTACTTGCCTAACCCTGTGTTCAATTCCTCAGTACCACACACACACACACACACACACACACACACACACACACACACACACACACACACACAAAATGCCAGAAGTGGTGCTATGGCTCAAGTAGCAAAGTGCTAGCCTTGAGCCACAAAAGCTCAGGGACAGTGCCCAGGCTCTGAGTTCAAGTCCCAGGACTTGCAAAAAAAAAACCCAAAAAACTGGCCACAGGCCGGGAATGTAGCCTAGTGGTAGAGTGTTTGCCTAGCATGCAGAAAGGCCTAGGTTCAATTCCTTGGTACCGAATGCACAGAAAAAGCTGAAAATGGAACTGTGGCTCAAGTGTTAGAGCACTACCCTTGAGCAAAAGAAGCTCAGGAACAGACATGGTATCTGGGCCCAGAGTTCAAGCCCTACAACCACCCCCCCCCTCAAAATACCTTGTATTATCCTTATTTCCATGCTTCTAATTAGAAGCTTCTTATTTGCCTCAAAACATCAAATTTTTCTTCCAATATTTGGGAATAGCTTATTGATTTCTGAAAGCTCTAGAGAAAAAGCTCTACCCATCCCACCGTTTTTCTATGACCTGACACTGAATGACAAATCAGAGATCCAAAACATCACATTTTTTTTAAGACACGGTCTTATTGTGTAGCACAAACTCAAGCCTTGGCCTTCTGAGTCTCCTGTTTCTGTTCACCACAGGCTAGGATTTCAGGTATGTACTACCATGCCTAGTCCTGGAATCATTCTATAAAGCCATGACTCTAAACTGAATCTTTAATTAACTTAGATGACAGACACATTTCTTTTGTTTATATGCCAAAATTGTGTATACACATCCATAAAAGTTAACAGATTTCTTTATTGAACTATTTGTATATTTAGTAAGAAATTGTTTACCCAGAATCACAAGTTGTGGTGAAAGCTGGGGATGTCATGTCCCTGACTACTAAGAGTTCATCGAACAACAGGAATGCGCACGGGAACCTCAAAATCCTGCTGAATACATGCTACCCTCCCAGTAAAATAACTGATGGGATCTGTTGTTGATAGTGCCATCATTATATGGCACATAACTGTACTTCTGTTAACTTTCTATTAACCACAGTGTAAATCCATTTGTCAAGAAGGATAGCACCTTGAAGATTCCCAGCGCAAAGCAATGACAAATCTGGAAGGGTGATGGGCTTCATCGTTTCCTTGATTTGTGCACATTGTATCCATGTCGCAAGCTAAAATACTGCAATCCACACACATATGTACAAATAACTGCGTTTCAATTAGCAAGAAAAAAATTTAGAAGCCCTGTCTTGACCAATCAAACACAAGAGAAAAAAAATAAAGAAGACAATGATTCAATTACTTTGATTGAAGAAAGTATTTTCCAGAATCGCCCATGGGCTTCCTCTTAGGAAGACCCAACAAGGAGATGAATATTCAGCTTTTCTATTTGAATCAGGAGGAGATAATTTGGAGCCCCAGACAGTGGCTATGATGGATGGCTCTGAAGATGGCACAAAGCACTGTGGAGGAACAACACAGGGCATGGTGTCTCATGTGAGTCTCTAGCTGAGGTCCCCAGGTCTGCACAGAGAGGAATGGTCCCTCGCTTTGACATTTTCTTTTTTTTCTTCCCCCTCCCCCTTCTTTGGCATTTTTCTCCCTAGCCTGCCATTCCTAGAACACATGCACAGCTGTCAAGACAAATCCCAGCAACCAAGTCAATCATAAACTAAGGCTGTCAGTCATCCCAACTAAATGAGACATAGCCCTCAAAGCACCGTGTGTGCAAATGTCACCATGTCACTGGCCGATAACATCCACCTTGTTGCCTGTCTGGTCCCCACACTTCTTTAGACACCTCCATCAATATCACCCTAGGCTGGATGCCAGCTGCTCACTGTCATTCTTCTAAAGAAATATTCTCAGCTGGACACTGATGGCTCACACCTCTAAGTCTAGTTATGCAGGAGGCTGAGATCTGAGGACTGAGGTGCAAAGCCAGCTGGGGTCAGAAGCAGAGCTGTGCCTCAAGTGGTAGAGCACCAGCCTTGAGCGAAAAAGCCAAGCAAAAGATTGCAAATCCCTCATGCCTCAGTACCAGGAGAGAGAAAGAAAGAGGGGGGAAGAGTGAGAGAGGAGAAAGGAGAGAGGGAGAATCAATTTCCATCAAAATCACTAAAGGTAGCTGGGCGCTGGTGGCTCACACCTGTAATCCTAACTACTCAGGAGGCTGAGATCTGAGAATCTTAGTTCAAAGCCAGCTGGGGCAGGAAAATCCATGAGACTCTTATCTCTAATTAACCACCAGAACCAGAAGTGGAGCTGGGGCTCAAATGTGGTAGAGCACTAGCCTCACCCAGGCCCTGAATTCAAGCCTTAGGATCAATTCTCCCCCACACCAAAAAAAAAAAAAAAAGTAAAGAAAAACGAAATCATTGAATGTTTCATGGGATTAGCCATCCATAGCACCAACATGTCCTTTCTCTCCCCAGCTGTCATAGTATCCGCTCTCCATAGGTTCAAAGTCACATTTTACAAAGCACTGTGATGAATTCCGTGGGTCAGGCCAAGATGCCAGCTGGTGGTCTGGTTCAAAATTGATCAGGATATTAGTCAGAAGAAATACAACATGCTATTTGGGTTAGAAACAGCATGGCTAACTATTTTAGTGGTGACCTCCATGTAACAATGAGAAAGGGGTGACCAAAGTCCAGGAAATTTCCTCTAATTAGTAGACAGGAGATAAATCCATGTCATCTGAGCAGAAGGCTAGATTGCCAGCAAGTTTAAGATACAATGCTTACAAGAAAGCTAAAAATAAATCCCACCCAGACGATTCTTTGTTTCTCTTGTCTTTTCCTTGAGCCTTAATAAGTCATTAAGTTTCCTCAGAGTCAAACATGTCTCCTCATTATGATGTTTCCATAAAACCAACTTCCTGTCGCTCTCAGACCTGTGCATAACAGCCTCTGATACATGGAAGTTTGAATACACACTGATAAAAATCAGATTTTCTGCATGCGATGGATATTAAAAAGATCAAACTTTTATGGTTTTTGAATGCTAAGCAGCGTCCACAAGCATGAGATGACCTCGAGGTGTGTAATATGGTGAACAGAAAAAAGATAGGGCAAATGTCCTCACATCTCACATCTTTAATAATTTTCCTGGTTCTGCCTTCCACCAGTGTGGTCTGTTCATGCCCGGTCACTGTCGTTTGCATAAATATTCCTTAAAGCAACACTTTTCCACAGGCTTTGACAATCCACACTTAATTTACTTTCACAGAGATTCACAAGAGAAAAGGCACAACAAACTAACTTGTTATTTGGGAATCCCTCCTGATAGAAAGTTAATCTAAACTCCAGAACAAAAGTATTCATATTTGTCCTTGCATGTCAAGGATTATACCACTATTGAAATCCTTCTCTATTCTCAGCTTGCCACTTTCTTTGCTTCTTAATCTCTTTCTTTCTCTTGTTCAATGGCCCCCCTCTCACTTTCTTTCCTACAAGAAACAGGAGGGTCTCTCCCCCAACCCTTTTTCCTTTTTTTATTTTTTTAAGAAATGCACAAAGTTAAAAGAGTCCAGCTCGGCCTGACCACCTGGATGGATTGGAGGCCCTATCCAGAGCCCCACCCTGCAGCAGCAGCCAGCTGTGACATTGCTCCCTGCCAGCTTTGTTTACGGCTGACTTGTGGAATTGTCCTGACTGATGACAGCCACCTCCCACCCAGCTGGTCTCCCATTCTGATTGTCCTCAACTTCCCTTGTTTAATGTTATTTTGCAAATTATGAAGCACTGGAAGTCGGTTAATCACAGTTCACATCCTGTGTAAGGCCACACAGAGGAGGCAGAACTGGATGGGGAGGCCCGCTGGCAGGGCTGAATGTCTTGGGGGCAGCTCATTCACAACTCCTAACGAGATCATTACTGCTAGCTAAATATGAGCCAGCCTTGTGACCCTCTGAGGACTCAGGGTGGACCCCTGCAGGACATGAATGGTCACTCAGACACTCAGATTCCCACTGTGCTGGACTTCCAGCCCTGAAGCTAATCCTGCAATGGAAAAGTCTCTAGCCCAGTGCCCTGAGCCCTGAGCCTCAGGCACCTGAGTGACAACGTGGCAGGTGATCTCTGTCCAGCTCCTGGGTGGTAAGAACTTGTTGGCCCAGCTCTTCAGCTAACTGATACCATGACCAGCTTGGAGGTTAGTTTTGAGATGAAACCCATCATCAGCCTTCCCACAGCAATCTATGGGGTCTGAGGATGAGAAGATGGGTCCTTAGTCTCAATTCTTAGACAAGCCAGGTTTGTCCCAGATGGACATAGATGCATATGTATCTGTGCGTGACCATTATGAAAAGGTTGACCTGAGTTATTGGCTATCCACCAATAGTAGTTTCTCTGAGATCTGCCTGCCTGAATGAAGGCGGCAATGCCAGTGTGATGTGTTAGGAAATGAGTTCAGCTTTTTGTCTAGATGCTACTTGAAGGTGGGTAGTTCCTTCCTAGCTAAGCCACATGTGGTATTTGGATTCCTGTTTGTTCTTCTTCCAGGGGATAAAATCTCTAATGGTTCACTTCACAGGAATGGGAATCCAGGGGCTCTTACAGAAAATGGCAGGGCCTCTACTGTGGCAGAGAAAAAAGCTTAGCCAATTTTCAATCTCCCTTCTATTTTGGTCCCTAATGAAGATGCCTCTAAACCTTTATAAGTCTTACCTCTTCACCAATGCCATGCAGGTTTAAAAGCATGAATGCCAGCAGGTTGGGGCTTGGTCTTTCCTGAGGATCACAGCCAGAACCCTGCTAGTGTCCTGGGTTCAGTAAGATGGCTGAAGTAGTTGCCCAGGGCTTCCTTCTCTCCAAGCACAGAGCTCTGTTGGATTCAGGGCTCCTGAAAGAGGGGATGGGGGCTCTGCAGAAATTGTTGCCTGGTTTTCTGAGCTAAGGGGGCAAGGTTTGGTCTCACTCGCTTCCACAATCCTCATGTAAATTTACCATCACACATACACAATATGAATTAAGGTCTTCTCTGAGCATCTCACTGTCAACATCACTCTGGCCAGCTACAACCAAAGGAGGAGGAAGGTGAGCACATGCAGAAAATAGCCATGTGGTGCAACTTTGCTGGATGAAACTCTGCAAGAACAGTAAAAGGGCTGGAACTTCCCACCTATGCACTGGATCCCATTAGGCTTAGACATGAAGGGTCTCCACAGTCTTGTGTGTTTGAGGTTTGATTCCCAAGGCATCCATGTTTGGAGGTAGGTCCTTTGGAAGGTGGTTAGATACTGCAGATCTGATCTCATCATTGGACAAATCTGCTTAAAGATTTGTAAATTAGCAGACAATTAGGAAGCAAAGGAATCATAGGAAGTCAGGCCTAGTTGCAGGAAGTAGGCCCTTGGGGATGTACCCTCAAAGCATGTATGTTGTCCCTTGTCTCTCTCCTCTCTGCCTCTCTCATACACACACATGTTCCTTCCCCTCCCTTTCCCTTCATCCCTCTCCCCTCTCCCTCTCGTTTCTTCCCCTCACTTTCTGACTACCATGGAGTGAGCTGCTCTACTGTGTGCCCTGCCCTGATATTTGCCTCACTATAAGCCTCAAAATTACAGCCAACAGGGAGGAGACCCGAGGGGAGTGAAAGACTCCCCACCACCGTGGAACACCCGCAGACAGAACGCAGAGGCATGAGTAACACAGCGGGTCCCCAAACCCATCCGGAAAGCACAGCTGGTGCCAAGCAAAAGAAATTAACTCAGACCCCTCCACCCCACCTGAGAAAGACTGGCAGGAGCAGGGAGGCAAGGAATTTAGAATCCTGTCTCTTCCCTCACAGCCCCCTCCCTCAGGCCATTGACTGGAAATTGACAGGCAGGCTACCTAAGACCCAGCACCCCACCAAGGGAGGCGAAGCTGTCCCAACTCCTACCCGCCCAACAGGCTCAACTCCCAGCCCTCTGACTGGAGACTGACAGGCGGCTACACTAAGAATCACCACCCCACCAGGGGAGGCAGAGCTGTCCCAGCTCCCACTCACACAATAGGTTCCTCTCCCAGGCCACTGGATCTGGAGAGTGGACTGCGCTGGGTCCCTGCCTTACAACAGCGGGTGGGGTGTGTGGGGGAAAATAGGAGCCAGCATCTGCCCCCCCTCAATTCTTGAACGGGGCATCCTCCAGCTGGGAATCCTAAGCAAGACAGCAGTGAGGATCCCCCCACCCCCGCAGTCACAGACTCTCTGACAAAGCAGTGGAAACACAACAGGATCTGAAGGGCCAACCAGCAGCCAAGCTCGCCTTCTGAGAATCAGAAAGGCGTGGCTCCGCCCTTGGAACTCACGTCCTCAGCTGGGCACTGCCCCTGAGAACAGAGCAGTCTCCTTCTGGTCCTGCTGAGAGCCCCTGGAAACTCCCAAACCCCAGACATCTGCCCAGCATGCTCAGACTGAAGCTCACAGATCCATACCACGGCCCACTGTGAGGCCACTGGTTGGGCTGAGAGCTAGTCGTGTAGCAACACATAAGTTTTATCTAATACTTTCCAAATTTTGTACTCAAATATGCTACCTGCTTACCATCTTAGGTCAGTTATCCTTACGCTATACCTTTTCTTCATTACTATAATATTCTTACACTCCTATGTTAATCCTCTTGTACCTCCCCTGATCTCTCTCATTCTATTTTTCTATCTCTGGTCCTCTGTTGTCTTTCAACCCTTATAATGCATTGATCTACACTTGATGGCTGTTGAGCAATACTGTATATTTAGGTGTTCAATTATACTCTAGGTTCAGAGGGACTTAAATACAATAGAGATTGGATAGAGAGGCTTTTTGTTTTGGTCATAAATCGCTTATCAGTGGTTGTATTAGACTGGTCTATAAGTGCACAAAAAAAGAGTGATAACACCAATCAAAAATTGTGAACATCTAGTGTCTACTAGCTAAAGAGGTCTAGGTTGGTTATATTTGAAAAACTATAATCATGTTTAGTATTAATCTTGCTCCCATTTTCAAATGGGCAGAATAAGAAACTCAAGAAAAATGTCAAATCAAGGAATAACATCCCCCACCCAATATAAACACACAATGGAACAGTCACTGGCAAACCTAGAGGAGAGTCTTCCAAGTGCTACACAAATGCAATTGATAAACATCATTAATGAAAAATATGAAAATATAAAGAAAGAGATAAGGGAGGAAGCCATAGCTGAACAAGAGGAAACCATAAACAAGGTGATAAGTGAAAAAGAAGCCATAAAGGAGGCCATAATAAAGGTTTTTCAAAGAAAAATGGATGAATTCATAGAATCCACAAATAAAAAGGTGACCGAACTCCAGCAAATGTTCAAAGAAAATAAAGCTACTGATCTAACCACTCAAATGGAAATCAAGGAGCTAAAGAAATCCATACATGATCTAAAAGAAGAGATGCAAGGCATCAAAAATGAGCAATTAGAAGCAAAGGAGATGAAAAATAAAATAGCTTTGATAGTAGGCTAGACAATGCAGAAGAGAGAATTTCCGGGGCTGAAGATAATTTAGTTGTTATAGAGAAAGAACAGAAAGTGAGTGAATCCAAATTTAAGAAATTGAAAATGAAGGTTCTTTACCAAACTCATTCTATGAAGCCAGTATAACCCTCATCCCCAAACCAGACAGAGATTCATCAAAGAAAGAGAACTATAGACCTATTTCTTTGATGAACATCGATGCAAACTTCTCAACAAAATACTGGCCAACTGTCTACAACAACTTACAAAAAAATTATACACTATGATCAAACTGGATTCATCACAGGGAGGCAAAGCTGGTTCAACATACGCAAATCAATTAACATAATTCAACACATCAACAGGAGCATTTGACAAGATCCAATACCCCTTTATGTTAAAAGCTCTGGAGAAACTGGGAATCCATGGAACATTCCTCAATATAAAAAAGGCTGTGTATGACAAACCCACAGCTAGTATTATACTTAATGGCGAAAAGCTAAAGCCATTCCCTCTAAAATCAGGAATGAGACAAGGATGCCCACTCTCTCCACTCCTCTTTAACATAGTATTAGAATTCCTATCCAGTGCAATAGGCAAGAAGCAAGGGTAAAGGGGATCCAAATAGGGATAGAGGAAGTAAAACTATCCCTCTTTGCAGACGACATGATTCTGTATTTAAAGAATCCTATAGACTCTACTCCCAAGCTCCTTGAACTGATTTAAAACTTTGGAAGAGTAGCAGGCTATAATATTAATCCTCAAAAATCAACTGCCTTCCTTTACGCCAACAGTGAGAGGAATGAGGCAATAATCAGGAAGGCAACTCCTTTCACAATAGCCTCAAAGAAAATAAAGTACCTAGGAATTATCTTAACTAAGAATGTAAAGGACCTTTTTGATGAAAACTTTAAAACACTAAAAAAGGAAATTAAAGCAGAACTAAGGAAATGGAAAAACCTCCCATGCTCCTGCATTGGAAGAATCAACATTGTGAAAATGACAATCTTGCCAAGGGCTATGTACAAATTCAACACAATACCCATCAACATTCCAATGGCATTCTTTAAAGAAATAGAAGAGGCAATTCAAAATTTCATATGGAATAATAAAAGACCCCGTATAGCAAAAACACTTCTTAGCAGAAAGAACAGAGCCGGAGGAATTTCAATTCCAAACTTTAGACTCTATTACAGGGCTATAATTATCAAAACAGCTTGGTAGTGGCACAAGAACAGGCCTGAAGACCAATGGAATAGAACTGAGGACCCAGATATTAAACCACAGACCTATGGCCACCTAATCTTTGACAAGGCAGCCAAAAAAATAGAATGGAAGAAACATAGCCTCTTCAACAAGTTGTGCTGGCAGAACTGGTAAAGCACCTGCAGAAAACTAAAGTTGGATCCTTCTTTGTCACCTTGCACTAGAATTAACTCCAAATGGACCAAAGACCTGGAGGTAAAAGCTGACACACTGAAAACTTTACAGGAAGGAATAGGAGATACACTAGGCCTCCTGGGCACAGGTCGAAACTTTCTCAATAAGGACCAAGAATCACAGAAAATCAGAGAAAGGCTGGATAAGTGGGACTGCATTAAAATGCAGAGCTTTTGTATGGGAAAGAACATAGCTAGTAAATTAATTAGGTAGCCTACAAAGTGGGAGAAGATCTTTACCAACCAAACAACGGAAAAAGGCCTCATATCTAAAATATATCAACAGCTCACAAAATTGAATCACTCCAAAACTAATCCCCAAAGTAACAACCATCCCATTAAAAAATGGGCCAAAGACTTAAAGAGAGTCTTCTCAGAAGAAACAAAAATGGCCTATAGACACATGAAGAAATGCTCAACATCTCTGGTCATAAAAGAAATGTAAATCAAAACAACTCTAAGATTCCACCTCACTCCAGTTAGAATGGCCAGGATCAAGAAAACTAATAACAACAGATGCTGGAGGGGATGTGGCCAGGAGGGATCACTACTACATTGTTGGTGGGAGTGCAAACTCATTCAACCACTATGGAAAGCAGTATGGCAGTGCCTCAAAAGGCTAAACATAGAGCTCCCCTATGACCCAGCAATTCCACTACTTGGCATTTACCCAACCATCCAGAAACTAGGGCATATTAAATCCACTATCACAACAATGTTCATTGCAGCATTATTCACCATAGCAAAAATATGGAACCAACCTAGATGCCCCTCAGTTGATGAGTGGATCAACAAGATGTGGTATTTGTACACAATGAAATTCTATGCTGCTGTCAGAAAAAAATGACATAACCCCATTTGTTAGGAAATGGAAAGTCTTAGAAAAAATCATATTAAGTGAAGTAAGCCAGACTCAAAGGAACTTAGGCTCAATGGTTTCCCTCATTTGTCATAATCAGTAGAAACCTTGTGGCCAAGGGGAGCAGACAGAAGAAGAGAAGAAGGGCCCAGGCCCTGACTTTAAGTCACTCTACTAGCAGGGCCATCCCCGCTCCCAACAATACTTGTTTCAGCTTCCCAGGATTCATTTTGTTAAACTATACCTTAGTTATTCAAAGGAATAATGCCACTGGAATCCCGCCCTGTGAATAAACCATACTTGAGACAATATGTTTATGTATATGTTTTCCTATTTATTTATAATTTTGTCTATTTTATGAAGCACAAAGGTATTATAGGCTAGGTTTCTTCACATGGATTCTGTACATTAAAACATATGTATATATATATATATATGTGTGTGTGTGTGTGTGTGTGTGTGTGTGTGTGTGTGTATTTATGTAATCTCAATATTTCCCATCCAAATGTCTGCTGCGATCTTCACCTTCTCATTTATTATCCATAAAACTAAACCCACTTCGAGTTGCTCATAAAAACATGTGTGATAAGAGCTTTGAAGAATCATTACAAAGATACAAAGATCCTCTCCACCAGGCCTCTCCCGCCACTCCCCTCCAGGGCTCCTTTTGCACAAGAATACTATCTCCTGTGCTGAAGAGGCTTGTAAGAAAATAAAGCACTCCAGGCCATAATAGGCTTAGTCTAACTAACCATTTGTCTTCCTTCACTGGTTATAGAAATCAATTGAAGAGTGGTTTTTATGTTTACGTTTCATTTTAGGGGTATTTCATATTGTTCTTTGAATTCTTTTCGGATCATGTACAAATTAACATGCATCAAATGTCGACCTCATCCTTACTGCTCATCCCTTCCATCTCATTTCTACCTCAGTGTCTCTTCTACCCTCTTCTAATTTATTCCCTGGAGATACCCAGTCTTGTTAAAGGGAAAATAGACTACCTTTAAGCAAAAACTTAATAAATAAATGCACACTTTCTCAATATCACTCTTTCTTACACAAAAGATTTTCCATGCTTTCTTATACAAAGGAGACATACTAGTGCTGCTTGCTAACATTACGTTTTCTTCCAACCAAACCAAAAGGTACACATTCATCTTCCTCAGTATTTTTCCTAGCTGTCTAGTACTCCATTGTGTGGATACACCATATATCATTCAAATAGGTTCTAAGTGGCTCTCAATACATTGGGACTATAAACAATGCTGCAGTGAATTGCCTTGTGCGTATGTAGTTTTGCATTATCAGAGTTGTTTCTTTAGAATAACTTCCTAGAACTGGTATTACCAGGTCAAAGAAAATTGTATTTGTATTAACTATTGTCATGCTCCTTTTCCAATCTTGTAACTAGATTCTTCATCCTGAGAGACAGATGCCATGATTCTTAATGGGCCTGTGAACATTTCCTACACCATAGAGCAGCTCTTTCTCACTCAGACCTGAACTTGTATCTGTAACCTCATAGCCAAATGTCAACCAGTTATCCATACGGTAAGGAAGTCTGGGGTTAGTGACTCTGTTGTAGTAGTCCTCTGAAGACCGAGTTGTGTCCAATTAGTCACAAGCAGCATTTCTAATTTTGTGTTCCTAACTAATCTTTTTGTTCAACAACAACATAACAACAAAGGGAATGGTGATACACTCAATTATTCCAGTACTCTGGAGGTTGAAAGAAGGAGTAACATGAGTTCAAGGCCAGATTAGGCTATAAAAACAAACAAAACTAAAACACAAAATAAAACAACAACAGAAAAACCCAAGACCTAAGAACTGGGCTCAATGGTAGAGCTTTGGGCTAGGATGCTCAAGGCCCTGGGTTCCACCCCTTAGCACTACAGAAAAACTCTGGCCTAGGACAGCATGCAGAAGACTCTGTCACAGACATTGACTGGTGATGGATGCAGGACCTGCCATAGGAAGCCTTCATTCCTGCAAGCTAGGAGTCTCCCTCTGCTCCCTAGGCCTTGCCTCTCCTGGACCCACTTTGACAAGGAAGTGTCTGAGGGTTTTGGCATTGGAGGCTACCTGAGATCTTATGTCTTTTGGATCATTCAATTACCTGAATTACTCCCATAGGTCAGCATTCTCTTCCCCAGTTTCCTATTCATGAAGATTGCACACTCCTGAGGACTCACCCCAGCTTCCTAGGCACTCCCTCCTGGGCTCTGGCTTTCTTATCCATTTTGTGCAGGGAATCTGAAATGTAAACAAGTCACATTGCACACAGAAGCTAGGTAGCAGATACTAGAGTCAAGGGACAGGATTTGAACCCACCACCCACCTTCATAACTAGGCTATAGCGAGATCAGTTTCTGTTACTGTGCTTGATATCGTAGTTAGAACTGCATATTAGGCTTAATATGTTGAATGTTTACTTGCTCATTTGGCCATTTTCAAAAAAAAATGATCTATAGAGACCCCTGTGGTCTGCACTTAGATCTGGGTTGTCTTACCTAAACTCAGGCCTTCCAGTAGGAAGAGTCTAAAAGCAGCAGACAGGATTGCACAGTCTGGATTATGTCCTTAGAAATCACTACTATGCAGTTTTCAAAGGTAATACAATATTAAGTAAGGGAAACCATTTTCTAGGTAGAGTAGGTGCCAGATATAAATTGAAAATGCAAACAATATGAGCTAGCTCCACTTTAAAAGTCCGGGGGTCCAGCTGGCTACCATTAAATATAAAATGTCCTTCTGTCTCTAGCATTCATTTGCCAGTCACATTGTCAGTTAAAACTAGTCATTTTGAAAGCAGTAATTCATTTTCTACAGTCCTTCCTTAACACAATTTTCAGCCTGCAATTTAGATGATAGGAAAATTACAACCTCAGTGCACTGTATTATGTGATATAAATGTTGTTGCAATTAAGCCTGCTAGGAACACACACACACACACACACACACACACACACACACACACACACACACCCCAAATACAACTGGTCCATGATTTAGTAATTGCTTCCTATAAACCAAGGAATTTTTGATACTCCAGTAGAATTCAAGACCAAAACAGGTCTACCAACTGAGGGCTGGTCAGTCAAGCCCATAATCCTAGCTATTCAGGAGGTTGAGATCTGAGGTCAAAA